>NW_009909850.1:0-6510 GCF_000696875.1 Nestor notabilis | reverse complement strand
TCCCCCCTGCAGTCCATAGCTGAAGCTGACCTGCTAATGGACATGTAAACCAAAGCTGCAAACCCCTCTCCCCCTCCTCTTGCCCGTCTCTCGCTGCCCAGCCTGGGGCCTGTTTTCTCTTTCAATGCTTCTAATGAAACTAAGTGGTTGCAACCAGAAAGTTTCCACTTCCTGCCTCTGGGCTGATTACTGCCGAGCTGCCAGAGGCAGCATCCTGCGCCGGAGCCTCTGTGGATGGGAACCCTCAGGGGAGGGGATAAAGTAATGCTCCGTGCCCTCTGCTCACCAAGCAGCATTAGAGCTCTGCCTGCCTAACCTGGCAACCTGGGAGAGCAGGACCTCAGCAGCCCGGCTGCTTGATCTCTGCAGGGCTTGATGCTGGGCTTCAGGAGCAGAACTTACTAAAAACGAAGTGAAGCTCTTTTACCAGCCGTGCTGCAGCAGTCTTGGCTGCTGCTGCTCAAGGGGAGCTGTTCTCACTTGCTATTTTTGTGTGTGCTTAACACCGTCTAGAGGCACTTCGCGTCTGCAGTGGATGGAGACTGTTTGTGCCCAAGCGGGGACAGAAGGAGCAGCTCGAAGGTACTGGGTCCATCTCTCTGCCTCATCTCTGAAAGCTGGTGAGGGAAGAGCCCAGCACAAGGGCCAGCTCCTCGCTTTCCTGCTCACAAGGATTTCTACCAGGGATTTCCCAGCATTGAGGCTGACCTTTCCCAGAGCAGCCACTAGCTGTCTGCCTGCCCCGAAACACTGCGGGTCAGTAAGTGAGCTCACCAGGATTCCAAGACACCCCGAAAATCGCACTGATGTGGGTCTCAGGTGGCAGAGACTGCTGCCTTGTCAGTCCCCACTCAGCTCAGGAACTGTGAATGCGTGCTCAGGACTTGGCTCCAGGTAAGCTCAGTGTGTTTCTCAGTAGTCCAGGCACTAACCAGCTCATCACGGATGAGGCTCATGTGCCTGTTGCTCCTGGCACCTCCCTGGTGAAACTTTACTCCACACTTCTCCTTTAGGCCACGTGCTTTCTCGCTACACATGAATTAAGGGCTTCCCATCTACATCCTGACCTCTTGCAGCTCTTCTCAGGCGAGGCTCTGACTCACATCAGGGCTGGTTGATGCCACGGTGCCTGTCCCTCTCTTGGGTTATGCCTTTGAGCTCCTGGAAAGCTGGGATGTAACAGCAGGACTGAGTTTCCCTACTGAGTTTCACCTTGCTGACACGAGGGGAAAGCAAACAAGAGTCTGCTCAGCACTGCAGAGCCCAACTGCTCCAGTGTTGCCTGGCAGATGGGGCCCAAGAGGAGACCATCTGTTCCTCAGTGAGGCCCTAAACTTCTCCCTGTGAGATCCTGGGATGGAGATAATTCAGTGGGCGCAGGGAGCAGCCTTGACCTTCAGCCCTTGGTGACTGGGCATCTTGCAGAGCCGAGAGCTCAGTTCCATGGGCTGCTGGATTCCCGCAGCATTCCTATTCCCTGCGTTATTTATCTGTTTCTCTCTGCACATCTCCAGCCTCTTCTCCTCTCCACACACGTGCAGGGCTTTGCTAAGGTGTGTAATCCCTGTTGCAGAGCCAAGCAGAGGCTGTGTAGCTCCCACTAACTCTGTCCTCTCCCCACCCCGCTCTCCTTGTCACAGCACCCTGTGCAGGATGCCCAATACCTGCTGCTGAGGGTTCATCTGGAGATGAACCAGATCCTCAGCACGTTCTGGAGTCACCGGAGGGAGCTCAAAAGAGGCACATTGGGGAGGTCATAGAAATGCTGTTAGAGCTCAGGGAAATGGGCTGGCATCTCAGAGGGAGAAAGGGATAACACCCAGGGAAGGCTGGAGAAGATGGAAAGAGCAATCTGCTGGCAGTCAGCACGCCTGAGAAGCTGGGAACATACTGCATTAAACCGATAATAACACCTTGAACAGCAGGGTGGTAGTTTCCATCTGGCCTTGTGCTGAGCTTGGTCTCTCTCATTTCCTCCCCACTGCAGCCAGGGAATCTGAGGTGGAGGGTTGGCCACAGGTCGCCCAGCAAGAAGAGCCTTCTAGTGAGAGCAGGATGCTGAGGAGCAGCAGCACAGCCTCTTGACTCTCCTTTGGGCCCACGTAGATCCTCCTCAGGCCTGGGAGGTGGGAAGGCATGAGAGCTCTTTGCTTAATTAGTACAACAGCTGAAGCACTTGAGCAACAAAAGCTCCTCTCGATGCTGCCCCACTTTCCCTCGGAGCCAGGGCTGGGGAGCAAACCGCCTGGAAGCTCTGGATCTTGTCACCATGGCTGCACACACACAGCCTCCTGTTATCTCCAGAGGAACAAAACCCTCCTCCCACCCTCTCCCGTCTCAGCCGGGGCTGATAAAAGAAGAAGAAATAAACAAAAGCAATAAGAAGAATAATAAACGAATGTTAAAAACTAATCAGGATACCCCAAAGCCAAACAGCAAATAAATCTCCAGGGAATAAACCAGCCTTCTGCAAAACCTGTTTGTTTCTGCAGTGGTTTGGGGGTTGCTGGGGAGCTGAAGCACTCAAGTGAGCATTTGGGGTTATAGAGTCCATCTCAGTAATACTGGCATGTACAAAATCACCACTCAGGAACATCCCAAATTGTGCTCTTTGCTTGAGAATGCTGATCTCTAGCTGCATATACCTAATTGTATAGTTGTGGTTTATTTATAGATACGGATGTGGGTACAGGTAACACGATTATATGTAATTTTTATGTCTTCTTGTTTGGAACCCCCAGTGCTCACATCTGTAAAGTACTTGTAAGAGCTGGAGTCCTGTCTCTTCAGCCTCTCTATCGTGCCATGTGCAGGGAGAGGCACCAGAGGTAGCAGCAAGTGAGCAAAGGAACAGAACAAATCAGGTAATGGATTTCTGTGCTACCACAGTCAAAGTGCTTTTGGAATTGGGCACCTCCAGTCTTCCCTGCAGTGTGGACAAGGGCTTTTAGAAAGCAAACCAAAATGAAAGCCCAAGCGGGACTTTGTTGTTGTGTTGGTTTAGTTGTGCTCTCGCAACTAAAAGGCTAAAAATACGCATAGCAGCAAAGCAGTGAAAAGTAGCAACCCTCTATTTGTATTTGGAGAGGAATTAGGGCTCTTATGGTTGCTCCAGACGGGCTCCCTACATAAACTGGGGAGATAATTTCACTTGGAGCTTCCTGCATCAAAGCTCTGACCATCTGGCTGAACATGAACATACCTTTTAGCAAGATGTCTCCTGTTGGCTGGGTGCCTTCAGGGCCACCTCCCTGCAACAGGCACTATTTCAGTGCTTAATTACACTTGCTGTTATAAAAGGACAACTTATTTTTGCCGTGTATCTTCCCAATATCAGCTTCTGGCCACTGAATATTCTACTGGCTGCAGACATGGAGGAAGTGGTACGTTGAAATCAACCTCTTGCACTGCCCATGCCATTGGGGATGGCCCCAGAGTGACTCTAAGTTGCCTTGGACTTGAAAAAAGTCATTTGGGTGGGAACAAATAAATGAAGGAGAATAAGAGTAACTGATAATTCAGAGTTTAACCTCGTTTTCTCCTTTTGGCACTGGCTGGCACACGCGGTTCTTTGGCTCACCCACTTTTTTACTATCAGGAGTTGTAACTAGTAATTGTTATTCTGGCAAGAAAATGAAGACTTTGCAATACAATAAGCATTTGGCTTAAATTAAAAGTATTATCAACTCTTTCTTGCAACTGCCAGAGAGTATCAGGTTGTCCTTTGATTCAAGAAGGCTGAAGAATTGCATATTAAGTGGCTGATTATGGCTTTCAACTTTTCCACAGCCACATTTTCTCTCATCAGTAGTTCTTACCTGTAGAAGTCCAATCTTGGTCACAATAGACCATTCAGTGTGAGAGATTTCTGCCTGAGAGACTTACAGGGGTGAACTCTTGCTTTTAAACTCACCTGCCCTTCCTTTGCATATGGACTTTAACTGCATAAACCCATTTAGACCATGACAACAGCTTGCTCAGCCTGGCCTGAAAAGATCAGGCTTTTATTGATAGCTCTGAGTACAGTGTTATTGCTAAGAAAGCTCTCGTGTTCCCCCAGTGTCAGATACACATGGATCTGCATAAGTACTGTAATAACAGCAGTATGAATATTAATGATACCGGGGTGGGGACTGGGACTAGTCTCCAGTGCTCATAGTCTCCTGGGCAACTGTCTCCAGGACGTCTCACTGAAGGGGTCTTTGAGAACCTGGGTTATGAGATCATTTAGAGGGGAAAATACTGGGTTTTTTCCCCAAACCCACCAATAAAGAAAGACCTGAGTGTAGGATTTCATGGTACACCAGGGGTTCGGGTTAGGTGTGGGCTTTTGATGAGCTTCTGAGGGGAAAGAAGTGATGGTCAGTGCTGAGGACTGCAACCAGCCCAGTCCCCAAGGCAAAGAGAGCATGGCTGTGCTCTTGTGGCAGAACTAGCTCATAGGTTTGGGTTAGCAGAGACAGTATTTGACCCCGCTGTCCCCCGCTGACCATGTGCGCCCTTTTATGTCTTGTCCCCTCTGCTATCCCTCCTGTCAGACACCCCCCAGCTCCCAGCACCCACTGACTCCCAGCATCTGTGCCACTTGCTTGGCCTCTTTTCCTTTATGCTGCTCCCCTCCACAGTCGTGTGAGTGCTATTGTGTGGGCCCTGCCACACAAAAGCTAGCCTGACCTAATTTAAATCAGCGCTGTTGAAACCGTTCTTGTTTTATCTCCCAGCACAAGGGCTGTGCTGCCCATTTCAGAGGAGGCAGAAATGAATGGCTAATTGGGGGGGTATTGTGCAAGGCAGCGTTGTCTCCCAGCCCTGATTGTCAGCGCTCCCGCTCGGCGGTGCTCCGAGCTCCCCTCGCCTGTAACAGCCACGGAGCTGCTGCTTCGGGAGCAGAGGCAGGGAAAGGGGAGATGGGGCGCAAACAAAGCCCAGCATGGCCGCCTCCAGCGCGCTGCTGAAAGGACTGGCAGGGGGAGGGTTCCCTGCTTCACAAAGGGCAGATGCTGGCGATAATAGTAGAGAAGATCCATCTTCCACCTCCAAATAAGCCCCCTGCTTTCTATTCCTTGGGGGTTTATGTGACAGTCCTTCCTAGCGCTCTAAAGACTCTCATTGTGGGTGTGTGTGTGGGGTGGAGAGAGCTCTCACACCGAGCAGCACCGCAGGGGTTGGAAGTCTTGGGAGCAGAGGAAGTGGGGTAGGCCAGGGGCTGGAGGGGAGACTAAAATGCTGCCAGTCTCGTTGGCCTGGAGGGTGAAGTTTGAGCAGCCACTGACACCGGGTCTTCGTAAGAAAAGCAAGAACATCCCCAGCAGGCATTCCAGCAAGATGCAGCCAGCACCCAGAGGGAGCTTTGTGACCTCAGAGTTGCCATAGGAGGAGGATCTAGAGCCCGCAACCCATCCACACGGTATGTGTCAAGGCTACCAGGGCTGTCTTAATGACCACCAGAATATCTTAACTCGGTAGGTTTGGGAGCTAACACTGGCAGCACAATGTCTTTCAGCTAATTTCTGCCTCTGCCTCCCACAGGTACCTTCCAAGAGCTTCCTGCCTGAGGCTGTCTGGTCTGCAGCTCTCCTTTCTCCACGGATCACCAGACTGAAAGGGGTCTGTGGAGGAAAACAAAACCAGAAGCCTTTGAATCTTTCCATTGATGGTCTTGGGTCACTTACAGTTCCCTTTCCTCCTGCTCGAGGGAGAGGACTTTGCCCTCAGCTATCGATTAGGTTTGCCCCCAGCACATTCCACTGATGCACAGTGCAAAGGTTGCTGCCAGAGTCCTCCCCTGCAGGCTCTGCCAGTGCAGGCAAGAGGAGCCCAGCACAGGGTGTTCAACAGCAGGGTGAAGCAAACAAGTCCCAAGGCTTCAGGTTTGTCCTGGACTTTAACGTCATGTTCTAATGTCATCACAGGTCAGACCAGGATAAATTACTGGAGTTGAAGGACATGGTACAACCTCCTCTCGATCCCTTTTAGCCCCAGATCAAGAGATCACTTACAAAACTGGAAAATTAAACGTAGGTTTTGTTAAAAGTAAGTTTTCTTGAAGGCGAGTTTTATTGAAAGCGAGGTTCTTTTCACTTCCATCTGGGTTTATGAGAAGTTTCCCCCTTCTGAGCTCTCCTCTGCAGCCAGCAGAGCACTAAACACTTCAACTAACAAAACAAAGCAGGAAAAATGATTCTCATATTGCTGCCCGCTTCCGAGGGCTGAGGTTTTACCCAAAAGAGAGTGACCGCCGTGGGTGCGCTAAGATAGAGGAAATGGGACTGACATATCCCTAGGACCATGTGGGATTGACCCAAAACCTCCGCCATGGGACACTCACCGCAGGGGGATGCTGGCACCATGTCAACCCTGCGCGGTCCTGTCCTTGCACAGCCCGCACCGCCTGCGGGGACAGCGGCGACGAGACCGGAGTCCGGCCCTTTGTGCATCAGAGAAGCTTCGTTGGCCGGGAGGGAAAACTTGGCCCCAGCGAAGGGAGCGCACCGAGGCCGGTCCTTTTCC
>NW_009909849.1:260-3537 GCF_000696875.1 Nestor notabilis | reverse complement strand
GAGGCGGCCAGGGCAGAGGGAAGGGGCTGCTCCCGCTGGGCTCGCTTCCTGAGCCTGTGACCAGCTTGGAGAAAAAACTGTCACTTCTGTTCCTCGCTGCATGGGGCATCGCTGGGTTTTCCAGGCTAAAGGTAAAAGAACTGAATGACAAAAACAGACAAGGAAATTTAACCCTGGAGCTTCCGAACGGTGCCACTGGCTGGGAAATGGGCAGGGGGAATGTCCGGATCCAAACCAACCCCGGTTTCCACTGGAATTGAGCCACGGAGATGTTTTCCTTAAGAGTTCAATTAAAAGCAAATGTTAAGTCTATGCTTAGGATCAGTGCAAGTCTTCCAGCAATGGCGCTGGTTCACAGCGCTGTTCTCAGCCCGCTCCTCACGCCCTTCTTCCATGGACTGAGGTGTAACACCAGCCCCTTCACGCAGAGGGGCCGGGTTAGGCTGCACAGACGAACAGCCCAGCTGCAGGAACACACGAGCTCACAGCAAACAGCAGCAGAAACTCACGGAGTTTATCAGAGCCCTGCAGCTGCGGCAGGAACAGGGTCCAAAGGTCCCTCTGCTCCCACAGAGCCGGGAGCAGGCCACAGGAAGGCAGCGGGGTGAGAACAGGTAACGCTCACACCCAGCTGCAAAGCGGCCAGACCCCCCCAGCTCAGCAGCTCTCGGAGGCAAAGAACCACAGCACTGTCTGCTCCCAGTGAGGACGATGGGGTCCAGCTTTCCTCTGTGTAAAGCGGTGCTTCTTCTGGCAACGTCTTCTGAGGGGCATTAATGTGTAGTAACGCTACCAGTAAAAGCCTAACTGTTAATCACTGACATGAAGGGGCGTCTTCGCAGAGCTGTGTGTAGACAACGACCCACAACCACAGCTCACACACAGGTACCTGCGTGCACCCGGCACCCGCTTCACTGAGAGGCATTGCTCACAAATCCCTGTCCCTGCTCAGAGCCAGCGGGGGCACAAAGTGATCAGCCACAGCATCGTCACAACACATGGCATCGTGTTGAACTCCTATCTCAGCCCAACCTGCAGGCTGAGGACACAGCTCCTCACAGGCACGCGGCTGAGAGCCCCAGCAACTGCCTTTGTACCTCCAAGTCAGACAACCATGGAATCATGGACCGCTTTGTGTTGAAGGGACCTTAAAGCTCCTCCAGCTCCAACCCCTGCCCCGGGCAGGGACACCTTCCACTGGAGCAGGTTGCTCCAAGCCCCTGTGTCCAACCTGGCCTTGAACACTGCCAGGGATGGGGCAGCCACAGCTTCTCTGGGCACCCTGTGCCAGCGCCTCAGCACCCTCACAGGGAAGAGCTTCTGCCTCAGAGCTCATCTCAATCTCCCCTCTGGCAGGTTAAAGCCATTCCCCTTGTCCTGTCCCTACAGGCCCTTGACCGAAGTCCCTCATGGTGTTAATGCAGACAGTTAAGCAGGAGGTCAGTGGGGTTTATTTAAGAAGAGAAAGCAATAGATCTGGGGGGGAGGGGGGGGGGTGAAAAACCTCAAAAGCAAAACCAGTCTTAGAGTCTTGGTCTCAATCTCATCCCATTTATTCACCTACACACCCCCAGTCACGCCTCCTTCGCTGTTCCAGCTTCCTCCAGAGCTTCTGCATTTCCCCAATGCATTTCATGCACTTTCTGGCTTCCTCGTGCACGTTTGATGACAGACTGAAGTGCTTCATAACTGAACCAAAACATCAGCCTTCCCTCCACTCTGGTTGTACCTGCGGTGACAGCCGGCCTGGGGTGTCTAGAAGCAATACTTGCAGACCAAGCCCTGAACATGGCACTGGTGAGCCAGGTTCTCACTGCAGATCAGCAGACACCTTTGGCCTCCAGGGTCTCTCACAAGCACCACATTCACCAAAACAAAGGCCGCTGGTGTGATTTTGCTGCCTTAGAGGCAGCTTTCTATGAGTGAGCTTCCTTTCATTTGCTTTTGTTGGTCATCTCTAACAGCAGCACTTCAAGGGAGCTGCATCGTGCTGGAGACAGAGGCATTCTGGAGGACTGCACAGGGGGAGCACGCATCTGGGGACTTTTCAAAACACATTATCCAAACCTAAGGGCCATTACATTCCAGGATGTCAGTGTCAGCTGGACACTTAAAAATAGCTTCACCCATCCGAACAGCATGACCTATTGTGTACCAGAACCTCCTTCAGAGGCTGTTTCATCATTGCTTCCTACTGTAGATACAAACAGCTGGTAAAAATAAACCAGTTTCTCATCACCTCTTGTCGGCAGCATCGAGCTGTTCCCACACAGGAAACTGAGGCACAGTGACATGAAGTGGCACCAGCAGAGCTGTGAGCCCTGCAGAGAGCAACCCGGAACACCCGAATCATGAGGTCCCATGAGCCTGCTGGAGGAGCAGCATCAGAGCAGAGACATGCGCCAAGGATAAAGGACGCAGCAGCTGGGACCGTCCTCTGCCAGATCCCAGGTTCCAGGCAAAAGGCAAACAAGCCCAAAGGCAAAGATGAGCCGATCCCCACATTTCCTGGGCCTGCAGGTCCCTATGAACTCACCCAGCTCCTGCACAAAGCAAGCAGGTTTTCTCCTAGTGGAGTTGGGCACTAAAGTCACGTTGGAGTCCTGCCACTTCACTCTGGTGAAGAGAGCCAAGCACCTTCGGGAACTGCCCTCCCTGCTTCTGGTGTAACTAAAAGTGACAGAGTACTGACGCAAGCACACCAAGCGCTCAAGTACGCACCCAAGAATGCGAGATCAAGTTCAGTTTTCTCCAGGGCATGGCAGTGCTTTAGGTTCCGTAACACCTCTGGAACCCGCGCAGGCACCAGCACACGCACCAAATTAACATTAAAACTATCTATTATACATGATACAAATGCAGCGAATTGCAGTGAGCAATTCCCATTCCCTGCCACTGAGGCTTTCCCTTCATCACCTCTCCCCAGAGCCTGGAAGTAGTTGCTTTCTTAAATAAGAGCCCCCAATCAATTTTCCTTTATGCAAGCTCCAAGTAAGTCACAGTCTTGCAAATTCATTCTCAAGCTGGAAACTTTTGGGCCGGGATTCAAAGAAATGAAGCAGAGTTTGAGATTCTTGGCAAAAAGCAGTTTACAGAGAAAACAGTAGCAGGGGCTTGTTTGTGCTCCAACGGCTTGTCTTTAATCCAGACAACCACCACTGCTGTTCCCAGTTTATCCAGCAGTATCACACCAGACATTTCTGACTTTGAGAGCTGCGCCGTTCGATGTGGTAGAAACGCTTTTAGCTCCGAAAGGCTGCAAGATGCCTCTCTGAGC
>NW_009909849.1:0-229 GCF_000696875.1 Nestor notabilis | reverse complement strand
AAAGACACCCCCCCAACAAAAAAAAAAAAAACAACAAAGCCGTAGACAAAGACTAGTTTTGAGCCGACACAGATTTTAGGCAGATTGACTTCCGATAGCAGTTATACAACATGTGAGCCGCAGAGGCGGCGGTGCAGGGGTCACGCTCCATGTTTGCTGTACAGCCTTCTCCACACGCTGCCTCACAGAGCCGCTCGCCTCAAGAGTTTGCTTTACCCGTGTCTGAACC
>NW_009909848.1:0-2770 GCF_000696875.1 Nestor notabilis | reverse complement strand
CGGGGCTGCGGCCGAGCACGGGCAGAACTGCCACGTCCGCGCCGGGATCAAGGTCTGCTCCGCGCCCGCTCTCCCTGCCGGGGACCCACCAGGGCCGGTCTCGCAGGTGAGTGGGAACTGCTGGATCTCCGGGGCAGAGGCGTTGCTGTAAAAGTCTGTCTCGTGGACCCACCAGTACGGTCTTTCCCCAAAGAGGATCCTGCAAAGAAAGAAGAACAGGGGCTGTAGGGGTCCTGGGCAGCAGAGCTGGTGGCACAGCTGTGGGTTCTGCTCTGGCCTGGGAGCTGGAAGAGGCAAAGGACCCATGAATGGTCCAGGGTGTCCCAACAGACACAGCATCCAGCTGGTTGCTTGGTCCCAATAGCAAACGTTGCCTGTGAGTGTCCCCATCCCTCGTCCCTGAAAGGGGAGAGCAAGTCAATGTGCAGAGAAAGAGGAATGGTGTCTGCTCCCCCTAATTCTTTTTCAGGCCAAGAGCAACTGTCATGTGGTGGCACCAAAGGCAGAGGCCACCCATCCCTGCCACACGTGCAGACAAGTGTGGGCAGCCGGGGCGATTTGAGCTGCAGGGACGCACGGAGCCGGGTCCTGCTGCAGGGACACGGGGTGCAGCCCCAGAACACTGGGATGCTGAAAGGCTGCTGCAGGGATGGCACCGGCTGGTCCACTGCTCCCACGGGTACCACAGCCCACTGCCAGGCTGGGACACAACCTCTGGTCTTTATTTTACACCCGTGACAAGGCTGAGAGTGCACATCTGGCCCGCACTAGTCCAGCTGTGCCAACACGCCTGGAGGGACCTGTGGCATGGGGCCACTCACCACTTGAAGACGAGGTTGAGCCAGTCGCCGATCACAGCCACCCAGATAAGCCTGATGCCCACCGGCTCATTGTAGTGGAACCAGATAGGGAAGAGGACAAAGAAAGCATTCCTGAGGTCGGCAGCGAAGGAGATGAAGAGGAACAAGTCCTGGGAGCCACGGAAGTGCTCCTGCAGCCAGTGTGTGGCCTGGATGCCCGCGTCGTGCAGGAGGTTCATGCTGGATTCCATCCTCCTGCGCAGCTGAGGCTGTCCCGCGCTGCACCGCGCCGCCGGGGTTTTATACTCTGCAGGGTCATGTTTGCTGCGGGCAGGTTGCTTGTCCCAGCACTGATCTTTGGACCCAAAACCACTTTTGCCAAAGGTGCATCACCGAGGGGTTGTTACAAACATGTTTGGAACAACTTACGTAAAAGAGAAAAACAGGCTTCAGGGCGCGTGGAGCGTGGGGTGCTCCAGCACCAGCACCTTAACCCTTTCCCACACCGTGCACCGGTGCCTGCCTCACCCGGGATCCTGCAGCTCCTGCCCCTCCTGACACCCAGTTCAGCTGCTCCTACTGAACCGCAGCGTTTGCTGTTACCAGGGAGGAGCTGCCAGCGCCTGTGCTCTGCGGGAACAGCACTGCAGAGTGTGACACATTTCCCATGCCTCCGCCGTCACCAAGCACCACCAGAGCGTTGCAGGGATGCCCAGGAGCGTGGACTGGGCCGGGCATGGAGCGGAGGGCTGGCTGCCGCCCCCCCTACATCAGCCGAAACCTCCCGCTGATGAAACCCCACCTTGCTGCCACACCAGGCTGGTTGAACCTGGACTCTGCGTACTGGACACCTTCCAAGCCATGACAGTGAAGCCTGGGGAGCTTCTGGCTGCCAGCGATGATGTTCTCATCTCTGGTGCGGGGTTGCAGGATGCAAAGAAGGGTCCTTAACCTGCCGAATAAGGTTCCCTGGGTTAACCCGCTCCTGCACAAAACTGCCCTGTCAGACCCTGGGTGCAGAGATGGATCTGAACACACCACTTATCCCACCAGTGCTGCCACTGCAGCAGTGCTGGCACCGCAGCTTCATCACCCTGCTGCTCCCCAGGAGGTGGCGGTGAATGAGGAACATGGAGCTACCCCCAGGAGCTTGAGCACACAGTGTCAGCCTGACCAGAGAACCTTCCTGGGGCATGGAGACACGGCCCCAGGGCAGCACCATGCGCTGGGTGCCCAGCCAAAGCCTCCCGCAGTGAAAGAGGTGGCTGCCTGTGCTCGAGGGACAGGCAAGAGGCGTTAATCATTAGCAGCCAGTGAAAATACATCACTTATCTCCCCTCCTTGAGAAAGTTCAGGTCAAGATCCTTGAACCGCTACCCCTGTGCTGTCTGCCACAGCATGGAGCAGGCACAGGTCGTGCCCAGGCTCTCTGCTGCTGTGGGCAGCATCCTGCCTCCTTGCCTGCACCCAGCCCAGGGAGCCACGGGGACTAATGGGCAAAACCACTGCAAACCTCCCTCCAGGGATACAGGCACAACTCCCCAACAAAGCCGGAGTTTGCACCGAAATGGAATTACTCTTGCAAAACAAATTCCCTAAAAGCTCATTCCAGGGTCTTCAACTCTGCGCAGCTCTGGCAGCGTGAAGGAATGCAGCAGACTTGGCTTCCGCATCACAACCGTTTTGAAACAGTCAGCAATAAATTCTCCCTGAGAGATTTCACAGCGGAAAATGAGGGCAAAAGGTGCTGGGGGATGGGGACGAGCATGTTCCAGCCCCTTGGAAAGAGTCCCTGCAGGAAAACTGGGGCCGCAGCAGGGAGAGGCCACGTCCTCCCTGCATCAGCCAGGCCGTGTGTGCTGCCTCCAGTGCCAGCACTGTGCTCTGGTAGATCCCTGGCCCCAGACTGGCTCCTGGTGCTCCCAGGGGAGGAACAGGACCAAGCTGCAGGTGCTTTGTTCCTGCGCGGG
>NW_009909847.1:58390-77413 GCF_000696875.1 Nestor notabilis | reverse complement strand
CGGATTCCCGGAGGGGAAACTTCTATTCTCTGGTGACTTTCGGGGTCGGAGCCGGGGCGTGTGGTGTTGGATGGGAAGAAAAGATGGAAAAGAAAATAAGAAATAGATGTATTTTGTTGCCTATCCGTCCTGCCCTGTAAAACGGGAGTTCAGAGCAGCCGAACTTCTGGTGTGGATGTTTCCTTACAATCTTTAGAAGAAGTAAGCGCTGGGAGTGTGGTGAGGACTTGCGCTGTCTCCCTGTGCTTCCATCCCTCCCTGTGCGGTTCTGTCAGAGTTCCCTTCAGACAGTCCAAATGTCCAGATTTTCCTATGTGCTGGGTTGAAAGGTAGTGCTTCTGGCCAGGGAAACTGCATGGATAAATGTATTTTGGGGCTTCACAAGGGGAAGCGATGCAGTGCAGGAGCTCCGTGTATCATAACTACTTTTTTGCTTCTTCCATTGGATTTCTTTTCATAGCTTAATGAGTTCTGGCATGTATCAATACTGTGCAATGCAGAGTATGGCTGTGGCTGGCACTGAAGCAGAGTCTGGTCCTGTTAAGTTCAGGGCATGTTTGTAGCAAACTCTAGAGAGGCAGGAACATGTGAACTTTCTGGGCTTTGTTGAGAATTCTGCATAGACAAACAAAAAAGCAGCAAAATGAGAAAAAGATGCTTCTGTGTGAGCTGTGTGTAGTTTGTGGTGGGAGTATTGTTGAATAACACTCTGGCAGCGTTGCTGTGTTGCGTTGTGGTACGTGTGTGTGTGTGCTAAGTCCTGTGGCACCAGTGAGGATATTTAACTTTCATTGGCTTGGCACAGAAGTAGGAGAATGGAACAAAGTTGTTAAAAATGTTAATAATTGCTTGGGGATCTTGTAGGTAATTCGAGAGGCTTTTAAACTGTCTTTAATCTCCCTGTGTTATGAACAGGACACTGAGAATCTCTTGCTTTATTGGTGGTTGGTTTCTTAGCAATGTATGGACAAAGAGTATGTACTATGAATGTGATAGCTGCTTGCTTATTGTCAGCAATATTTGCTCAGGGACAATAAACAATTGTTTGCTGGGCTTTATTAAAAAGAACCACAAAATCCCTATATGTCCTAAAACAAAGCCTTTATTGTCCTAAAGCAACTGTGGGCCGATTTCACGCTTGGTGTAGTTCCACTGATGTCCGTGGAGTTTTGCCAGGGATGATTTTGGCAGGTGAAGTGTCACTTCTGTTTTTCAGAGTCCAAACTGCTCAAGAGCAATGCTGCTATTTTGCCTCCAGCATTAAAGTATTGTTAACTAAAATGGGATGCTGATGTAAGAGGTAGAGGTGGGAGAGTCATTTCATCGGGTCCTCTGAATACTTCCCCGCTTGCTTTTTCCTTTCTGCTTCAGATCTTACATCCCTTAATTTACTCTCTTCTTCCTTTTTCAGTCTTAGCACCTTTTTTCTCTCTTCAAAAATTAAGAAGTTTCTCTGAACTCCAGCTCACCCTTGAGCATTTAAAGGTTTTGAGGCTTGCTGTATTGAACCCTTCACCACCCCTGCACAACAACTAGGTAAGTGAGGAGCTGTGTGGCAGCTGCAGTCGGGAGATCTTTCTTGCACATGCCTCTTCTTTACAAGCTGACTTATGTGGTGGCTCTGGTCAGTGCATTTGCTGAAGTGGCAGATTGTCTGACAGTCATGCTGTGGAACAGCCAGGCTTGAGAGAGACGGAGTTGAATGGGATGGGGGTGGGGAAGTAACTCAGTTTTTATGTAGTGCTATACTCAGGATGCTGAGAAACAACTCTTTTTGAGAAACACACCCCCCCCAACTCCCTAATCCCCCTTCATAGCATCAGGATAGGAAAATGGTGTAAAAATCAGAGCAGAGAGAAAAATGGGGAAAGACAGAGGAAATATTCTTGTTTACTGTGAGAAAAAGAATGGAACGGTTTAACCAGTAATTTTCTTTAACAGAACTTTGGCTCCATCAACGTTTCAAAACCAAAGATTTTATTGAATAAACTGTTATCTTTGTAGGCAGTTATCAGTGTTACATACACATGGCCAACTCTAAGGCTGTTCTGGCACTATGGCAGCTTTAAACTGAGCAAGTTTCACTGCTCAGCTTTGCAGCATCTCTGCTGAGACATTTTTGTATCTGACATCTTTGTGCTGTACAACTTTGGATCTGTCTGCGTTTCATAAGTGCACAAAAAAAGCATGTCAGACACAACTCACAGCTGATACCCGTCTGATGCTTTTGGAAAAAGCAAGAATCAAAGAGCAAGATACATGCAGCTTCAGATGGGGAAAAAATGTGCTTAATGCTTCTTCAATTCAGGGGTGGGTCTGAAGTTTGTTCTGGCTTGGCCAGACCTCATGTGTTCTTGAGTATCAGTGGCAGTGTGGTTTGCTGCTTAACACAATGTTGCAAAGAGCCTGCAACTCTTCTGCATTTACTTAAAGAGCATGTAAGATGGGGTTTTGATGTTTAATTTTAACATCAGACTGCGGAAGGATCCAGCTGTGGAAAGGGAATTGGTTACTTGCTAACCTGAACATAGGGCTGCAAATTTGATAGGAGAAATGCTTTTTAGGAGGAAGGTAAATTATCTGGCTAGGATTGCATTTCTCAGTGATATTTTCTCTTGCTACGTCTTGCATGTTCTTGTCAGGCTTATCTCTGTGCCTGCTTCATTCATACGAATCCTCTCAAAACTGTGCTGAAGTGGAAAGGTGCTGCATCTTCTCGCTGTGGGGAAGACCCCTTCCCTTTGCAGATGGGTAATAAAAACTCCAGAAAGTAAATGGATCGTCTATGACTACACAGTGGTGCAAGAGCTTGAACTTGTGTCTCCTGAAGTACTGGCTGATGTTGAAATGAGAGAACTTCCCCCTGCACGAAGCAGTAGGAGAAGAGGCACAGTCCAAAAGGCAGGGGTTTGTGATCATAAATGCTTAAACAATGACATTCAGCATACACAGGAGTGAGAAAAAACAGGAAGGGACATTTTTCTTCTCCTTTCTACACCTGCCTTTAAATTGTGGGTGCTGTTTTACAGATAGGTCTCTGGCTGGATCTCTGGGGGGGCCTCCTTCATCTGGTTCCTCATACAGTTGCATACAAGCAGGTGCCAGCAGAAGGGTAGAGAAGGCTTTGCAGAGCCAGGAGGGTCCTGACAGGACCAGGACTGCCTTTGTGTGACCCCAGCAGCTGCGTGAGATGATGTGAGTGCGGATCCCCACCCTGAGAGGCCAGGCTCGTGCTTCTGAATCTCTTATTTGTGCTGGGCACACTCACGTAGCTGCTGCTCTTGCCCAGCTGCTCTTCCGCTTCAGGGTGCGGGTGCGAAGGACTGTGCAACTCTCTTGTAGCAGAAATCTTACAGGGATTATATGAGCAGGGAGCACTGCAAGGAAAGGAAGGATGTGGTCTTTTCTTCCCCTCTCTCTATAAGTCGTAAACTCTGAAGGATACCTGCTATCTTTGTGTTTCATCACAGTGGGAAAACTGGAGTTTGAAGTAATGGTTTTCCTTACAGCACTGTGTTTGGTGGGTGACTGTTACAACTGCAAAGTCTGCCATAGTTTTAACTTCAGTTTCAAAACAGCAGCTGACTTCCTGTGTTTAGACCAGAGCTGTAAGTTTTGTACCTTAAAGGGTAGGAAACTCACAGGTGAGAGAGCAGCATTTCCAAGTTGTGTCTATGAAAGAATAAGCCACAAAGCTTTTGGAGCAGTTGTGTGCAGTGCTGTGTCCATCGGTCTGTATCATGTTTTAAGATAATATTTAAAATCAGTAGTTGCTCTAATATTTCAGCCTGGCTCCATAGCTGAAAAGGCAGGCTTTGTGGCGGCTTGGTGCAGTTTGCTTTCTAGTATAGATCTAAGCCTGGCTTGGAGTTGAGTCTTCAGCAGGTCATCAGCTTGTTTTAGATAGGACAAGGATCCTAGTTTCATGATGAGTGCAATAACATTTGCCTTATTTAACTTTATTTATGCTAGAAGCAAAACTCCTGGATTTGCTTACATTTTTAAAGTTTCTCTGGCAATGTGAAGCCAGAAGGTTGCCTTTTGTGCAAATACATGCCACTCTTCAAAGAGAGGAACAGCACAGTCATTTAGGAGCAGTGGGATGAGGTCAGTTTCTTTATTTTGACATTTATTCTGCAGTCTCGGGCAGTGTACGCGCCTGCAGGATGAACTACAAAGCCTCTGTTCTGTCCTTTTGCAAATCTCAACTTCTTACACTTACTGTCTGTATGAGCTGCATTAGAATCCTGTACAGAACTATTTTTACAGTGACGAAGCATGAAACATGCTCTCTCTGTAAGGAATGCTTTAATGTCCTGGACAGCAACCTTGCTGCTTGTTGTGGTGAGATGGGTCTTATTTTTTCCCTTGTACCCAGAAATTATTGACCTCTCTGGTAAGCTGGAAAGCCAAAACCCACAAATGCTTCTGGAGGAGAAACTGCCCTCATGTTTGACTTTGGTTGATGCAGTCCCTCAGCTTTGCAGTATAATATATTTCAGGGAGGTGAAACTGAGTGATGAAGCTGCTTGTTATTGTCTAGAGGAAAACCTACGTTAGGCTGCTTTTGCTTACTTGAATATTAAGAGTTCTCCTGTCTGTCTTGGAAGGACATTCAGTTCTCCATGCCTGTGCCCACTGGTGCTAAGCTAACTCACTCTGTGGTATCTGCTTTGAATGGGACCAAACACTGCCAGTCAAAGGTACCTCAACAGCAATGGCATTCAGTGGGTCTTCTGGTGGGTTGGCAAGAGGAGGATGATGATGGGAAATAATAGAAGAATTCTTTTCATTCCTTGTCTGTACAGTGAATGGGCATTTGTAAGACCTCATGTATATACACAGGCTTTTGTTCTGGTGCTAATAATAAAACAGAGTTCACAGCTCTGAGTAGTCAAGACGATGTGACAAGAAGTGGGTCGAGGCCATTCATGTGTGCATAACTGCACTCTAAATCTAGGCCAGTGCCTGTGCTGGATGCTTCTAAACAAGCTGAAAAGATTTCAGGGGAGCTGGAGTTTCTGCTGGCAGATGGGTGAAGTGCACCTCTAGCTGAGCAGAGCACTTAAGGATGGGGATCAGAATGGATGGTCTTGAGTCGCTTTGCATGTTAATATGAGCATAGGGCAAAAGCTTCACAGTTTTGCATCTCTGAAAAGCAAGGGGTTTAGTTTGAGCCAAAGGAAATTTCCTTCTTCCTGGCAGGATGAGTTGCTGAGCAGCCCTTCAAATATGTGCAAATATGTTTAAATACTCTCCCCTCTTTTGCAGTTCTTCAGCCAGTTCCTCTAAAAAGCTCACACCAGCATCACTGACCAGATTGATCTCTGAGTCTTCATTTCAAACTGTCCCCCCAGAGTTGACTGCTAGAAAATTTCACAGTAAAAGTGACATCAGTTGCAGAAACTTTCTAGCAAGAAGTACAGGTCTAGATAAGTCCTGTTTTCTTTGAAAATGAGATTCACTGTGTAGAGTTATGCTTCTCCCCCCTGCAATATTTTTGGCTGAAGCTGGCAAATGAGTTACATTTAGCTAATGGAACATGTTGTCTTGGATCTGTTAATTCTATTATTTACCTTGAAACAGGTAACAAGGTTAAGAAAACTTTTTAGTGCTTCTAAAGAGAAAAAGTAGGTCTTAACTAGCTGGAAAGTATAAATATCCCTAAAGGGCAGCATAAGCACATTAAGAACTTCAAAAGAAGGGAGACTATTTAAATACTGCAGCACTTCTTTGATGCTGTAGCAGTGGGCCATATGGGTACCAAAGTAGCTAAATTTTCTGCTCAATTTGTAATTCAGGTATCTATTCTGTCTTTTCCTAATCCACTGCCATGATTTCCTATGGCAAAGTAGTTCTTCCTTTCCTCAAAGCTGTCACGGTGTTGCTAGCATGGGCAGTGCCTGTCAGGGAAAGGCTGAGGTTGTGGTTGGCTCAGTCTCTGATGTACTTGGCTTTGGACTCAGAAGGATGCCCAGGTTTTCGAATGCTCTGCTAGTGAAGGTCTTGGTATCTGCCATAAAAAATCCTTAATTGCTGAAGAATCCCAATATCAGCTTTCAGTAAAATTTTTACAGAGCCTCCTTTTTTTTCTTCAGAATTATGCAAGAAAAAAAGACTCTGTAGCTGCTGAAGCACAATGCTGTTACCTGTTTTATTTTCCTGTGTTTTTCTGTATTGATGGAAGGCTTTGTTTTAATGCTTAAATCATTTGCTTGCCATCATCTGGTAGCGTACAGGGGGAGGGCTGCATTTGTAGTACCTGTTCTGTGCGTTGAAAGGCAAGAGTTTAGGATAAACTTGAATGTAGAGGAATGTGTGCTTTCAAAGAGCTTGTTCCTTCCAATGTTGACTTAAATTGAACTAATGAAGAGTCCCATAAAATTGGGCATAAGATGCATTGCTAAAATGGTGCTTTGTTAAATAGCTGCTCTAAGGGATCATATCAACCTCTTCCTCCTATTTTAGTATTAGATCTTAATCTCTTTATTACAAATAACGTCACGACTGGTAGAATTAAGTATTAAATTTTGAACCAGTTGAGTTCATTTATTCCTTTTTTTTTTTTTATCTTTAATGCTGAAGGAGCCCCAGCTCATTCCCTGTTCGCTGATTCACAAGACCTGAGATTCATCTTTATCTCCAGAATCACATTTTGTTTTGGGGTATTTTTTCTAATAGAAAGCTGATTAATTGGCTGCTAAA
Organism: Nestor notabilis; assembly: GCF_000696875.1. NCBI lineage: Eukaryota > Metazoa > Chordata > Aves > Psittaciformes > Psittacidae > Nestor > Nestor notabilis. Next base: position 70,708 of record NW_009909847.1, on the reverse strand, counting down.
ATAGCCACAGATGTAATTAATCTACTCTCTGAGTGCTGTGAAATTAGGCAAAGATTGTATTTCTTGTGTGACATGGTCTAGTGTGAGGCATCCCTGCCCAGGCAGGGTGGTTGGAACTAGATGATCTAAAAGTCCTTTCCAACCCAAACTGTTCTATGATTGCAAAAGCAGCAGATTACACATACTAGTCAAGAAAACATAAAGTATCAGAGGTAACTCGTTACTGTAAAAGCAATGAAATAAGGAGCTCTAATTCCTCCTGGGTATTTTCCCCAGGAAAGGGACTGGAAAAGAATTCTGTACTCTAAAATACAACTGCTCAGATTCTTAAGATTTAATATAATAAGTGTACTTTTTCATTTGTCTTTTCACATATATTTTCAAACTGCTATAGTTAAGACGCTGTGAACTCAGCTTCGGGTATCATGCTTTGCTAAATGGGTGGCTTTAGAAGTGTGCTGTAGGAAACTGTATCCCTCAGGAGTGAAAGGATATGAAAGCTCAACAAGCCATTTACAAAGGCCTACAATCATTCCAGTTAATGTGGTTAAACTAGGTAATTCCTGCTTTGAATTTTATATTGTGTATTTGAAAAACAGTCAGGATAAACAAATCCTTCCAAAGTCTATTTCAAGTAGATAAATATTTATTATTGTCCTTTTACAGCTTGAGAAACAAAGGCTGAATTGACTTGCCTACAGCTACAACTGATTAGGGCAAGGATAGAATTTGAACTGGGGACATTGCAAATGGAAACATAATGAAGAGATAATATAAACTTTATATTTCAAGCGTAAACTCATGACCCCTATATAGAAATCATCTTCCCTTTATATAAATCTTCTACTTCAGGCAAGTAGGCAGCCTAAAAGGCTGCTTCTTACTGAAAACAGGATCTGGTTAGACCATGATGGTTACCTTGCTTGCCAGTTTTGTGCATCTCACACTACCCCATTAACCTTGTTGCTTCTGAGAAAATTCCTAAAGACAAATTAGAATTCAAATTAGATTTTCCAATAATCAAAGTTCAGATGAGGAGCACGTGGCAAATTAGGCTTCATCTCAAAAAGCTGCAACACAATCATGTTGGAGATTTCCTTTACTTATTTCCCAGATAGATTATTGCTGTGAGTCACCCAGAGCAGTCGTACTAAATGTGGAAATGCAGCTGACTCAGACAAGTGATTGGCATTGGCTTACGGGATGTCATTATCTGTGGCTTCATTAAATTGCTGTTTTCCCTCTGTCATATGATCAGAATGGTTTGGGTTGGAAAGGACCTGAAGATCATCCAGTTCCAACCCCCTGCCATGGGCAGGGACACCTCACACCAGACCATGTCACCCAAGGCTCTGTCCAACCTGGCCTTGAACACTGCCGGGGATGGAGCATTTACCACTTCTCTGGGCAGCCTGTTCCAGTGCCTCACCACCCTCACCTGGTCAGATGTTAATTTTCATTACAATTTGGGCTGAGCTTATAATAAACATTTTTTTGCTTCTGGTGAGCTCTCTGCAGTCATGACCTTTATTTTTTTAGTGTAAAGGATGGTGTATCTTGAAGCACAACCCTCGCTTGCTTCTGCTGGAGCACTCACGGGGTTACCACAGCACTTCAGTACTTGTGCATTCTGGGATAACAGTGTGGTCTGTAACAGGGTTCGGGATTCCCACCCATCCCCTGCATTTTTCTGGAGGTGCATTTGGGAAGAACTCAGTTAATTGCAGTTTTCAGTCAATGCCTTCCTGTCAACCATGAAAATTAAGAGAGGGAGGTTTACATTTATATCTATCTATATATAGGTATGATGCTTCTGTACAAGTTTAAGTAGTATCAGACTTTCTCAGTGATAATTTTTTTGGCTTTAAACATGCTAAGTTAGAAAGCAAAGCAAACTTCTCTTAGTCTTCTGTACTGAATGTTATTTGAATTAGATTCCTTAACTGTCTTGTTTGCTCTGGTGCTTGTGATTCATTTGAATGTGACCAATGGAAAACCTGAAGTAAATACGAGCTAGTACATTCTAGAGAATAAAAACATCCTACAGTGAGTTGTGGTGCTTTCTAAAACATTTTAAATATCTTTCTGTAAACCAGTTATTGAATGAAGGGCAGGTGAATGGAAGTTTAAAAGCTTGAATTGTTAAAGTTTGGGACACCGAAAGCCTAGACTAGATTTAAGTGTTATTGCTTTGAAGTCCTTAATGGAAGGGGAGTAGAAGAGCATTTTTAAAAGGGCTTTCTTTATCTTTGTCTGGGGTTTATAATTGAATCTAGGGCTTGGAGTTCAAAGGGTCGGATTGGCATTGGAGTGGAAGCATTCACATACTGTTCAATGTAGGGTGGTCAGATTTTTCTGTTGTCTTGCTCTCAACTCCCTTAACAATTTAGTCTCTACTGTAAATTGTTTCTTTTCTGATATGTATATCTTCTACATTGCCTTTATGGGAAGCTTGGATGTACAACAGTGCGATTCCTCTCCCCTTCACCTGAGTACTGTTTGCTAAGAACATCTTATCCAGAGCCAGGGGTTTTGAAGCTGAAAACCTGACTTCAGAAGTTAAAGGCCCTCAGTTGAAATCTGGCTAAGGTGTACACACATATGTGTGCACTAAATAAAAGCAAGCTGTCTTGCAGCTTTAACTCCTGGTGGCACCAGATCTTCTCTCCTCCCAGCCACATTCTGGACTCCATGTGTTGCTTTTCATAGCACAGAGCAAAGCTCTGTGGCTCAGTACAAGCGTGTATGTATCTTACACAGCCAAATGATGACAATGATGGACTGCAGCTGGGTCTGTGCCTGATTCCCCTCTAAGCATGAGCAAACTAAACAAGAGAAGCAAAAGCAAAGCAGACAGTAACTGGAAAGACTTTTTTCAGTGAGACGACTTTTCTTCAGCTGAGTAACTGGCCTGGGATTAAACTGGGTTTATTCTCATTGCAGCAGGGTTAAACCATGTTGCATCATCCTGTATAAGGCAATTCAGTAAAGATTGATGTTTCTTTTTTGCTTTTTTCTGAAGTGAAAGATGTTTCAGATTGTAGCTGTTAGTTATTACAGGAAGTTTGTAAAATGACTGAAAGTGGTTCTTTCAAGAATCTGAAGTTTTAAGCATGTTCATAACAATGATGGTGTATTTTTCCTAATAGAAGAGGTCTTCCTACTTAAAACTGGAATAGTTTTGGCTTTAGGTTTTATTTTTGTTTGTTTGGTTGGTTTTGGGGCTTTTTTACCTAAATATGCCACAGAAACCAGAGGTATTCTACAAGAGATCTACTTTCAGAAAGACTGCAGACGGGAAAGTACATTAGAGTTGATGTTTTTATCATCATGGTGTTTAAATTTTGCCCTTATCTCTGGATCGGGAAAGAAAATGGGTCATGCTATGATACTAGACTGGAAAGTAAATGAGATGTGAGATAACAACAAAATAATCTGGTATGTCTGTTTGTACCATATGTATTTCTGCTACAAACCAAAGTTGCAAACTTTCTAGCTGATGTGCATGAGATAAGCTTGCATGAACTTTTCACACCAGCATCACAAGCTTGAGCTCTTCCATGCTGCCTAACTAAACCCCTGTTGTCATCCAGTCCACATGTAGTCAGTGTGGGGATCATCCACTTCTGCCTTCCATAAACCTTGGTTTTGTTTTCCTGACAATTCATTTCCTGTTGCTCCAAATTCTTAGTTTGTTTTGGGGTTTTGTTTGTTTGGTTTGGGTTTTGTTTTCTCAATGTGCTTCCAAGAGCTGTTCCTTGTAACTGTTGTGTAGCAGCACTGGAATGAGCTCTGTCAGGGCCTGGACTTGTGGCTAGGGTCTGTCATTACTCAGTCACCAGTTCACATGAAATTTAGGGGAGCTTTGAATCTTGAAGGCTTCAGACCCTTTTAAACTTTGGCTGAAACCAGACAAAACTTATGAGGAGGGGTATGAGTACACACTTAAATGACCCTACATTTTTATTTATATGATAATTTAACTTCAATCTCTGGCCTGGACCCATATTTGCCTCTTGGTTATGGAACAGTCTCTCTGGATATGTTTCTGTGGCTTAGCTTTGCACCAAGGAAACTCCCTGTGGTGGCTTTTGCAGCCCGGCTCTTGCACTCTGGTTTTGCTAGAGCCATACTGATTTAACCAAGATGTGGCCATGAGACTAGTATCCTAGATTCTTCCTACTTCATGTCTGAATGCTTTAGAACACGGTAGCTATCTTTTTAGAAAGCCTGTTGTGCAAGCAAACCACGCTGATTTCCTTCAGCTCTAGTTAACTGTCATGTGGTGGGTAGCTGAGATGGGGCACATAGATATATTTTTATTCTTGCTAACTTGGATGAACCACGTGAGAACTTTGTAAAGGTAAAGACAGGGAAAAACCCCTCATTAGAGTTGTCTCTGAAGGCATAATGTTAATTTATTGCTTTCATCTAGAAGCTTTTGGGAACTGACTGAGCTATTCCCGTAATTCAACAAGATGTGTGTTGCAAAGTCTTGAAAATGAGGGTAAAAACTCTTGTTCTTTTTAATTGTTATGTATTTGTAAACTGGCTTCAGGCCTTTGAGCTGGAAGACTGAGTTCAGCATACTGCTGGGTTGTATCACAGAAAGATCAAAGCTGGCTGTATGTGAAGTGGACACTTAGGCACGCTGGTGTGAAACTCAGTAAGCCCACAGTGAATATATGTTGGCTGTTTTTTTTGGGGGGAGGGGTGTGTGTGGGTTTGTTTATTTTCCACAGTAAAAGATCATATCGTAAAGCAGTTTCTTTGTATCAGTGGCCTGTCACATCATGTAGGATCAATCTTTGCTTACATAGGAAATACCTATTAAGGAAAGCTGCTGCAGACCTGAGCTTGTATGCTAACTGTATTATCTCTGCTGGCCAATAACCACATGTTGAATCTGGTATGCTTCCCAGTGCATGAACATGCCTGGTGAGTAACTCATGAAAAACAAATGTAACAAGTGTTGATACATTTGGCCAACTTGCAGAGTATCAGGATCTCATTATTTCTTTTCCTACTTCCTGCCTTTTGGGGGTTTTTATTTGAAACTTGCCTTTTTTAAGACAACATTTCCCCTTATCAGCCTAGGCAAGGGTCTTTCCTGTCAGGAAGGCTGAGGACCACATTCTGCAGGGGAGGGGAAAAAAGTGGATATCAGAAATGTACCACTTACTACTATCAATAAACTTTTAATTAACTAAATGCTCTGTCTGGCCTCTTGCCCATGTAATAAATAAAAATCAGAGTGACTTTCCTAAGCCATTATTACCTGTTATCAGAAATACTTCTGTTTCCACTTACATTGCCATCCTGCAGTGAAGTTGAGGAACTGGCTGGCCAGTCTCTATGTGCAAAGAAATCTTGGTGATGCAGGTTGTGGTTCCCTATATTTGTGTGTCCTAAAGAGTCATCTTCATCAAACAAATCTGTATTTAGAATCACCTTTCTATATACAAAAAGTATGGATCCTGCAGCAGATGCCCCTTGCAGAATTCCTTGGAGAGGAAAATTCCTGTTCAGCAAAGCCTGTGCCTCGCCTCCTGTACCACTAACCTGGTTCCTGTTGATGAGAGGTCTTCCTGCAAATGCTACTCAACCCAGTAAGTCAGGTTTAAACTGTCTGAGCAGGTATTGGGCAGCTGATGGTGGCTGGAGGAATGAACCTCCTCACTTCAAACCTGTGCGAGGTTTTAGTTCTCCACTTTTTATTCTGGAGATCAGTAACCACCTGCCTGCCTCTCCAGAAAGGACTGAACCAGTATCAGTGCTGCCTGCAAGCGGTTGCCCTTTAGGTGCAGTTGTGGTGATGAGTAATGAGGAGGGAAACAACCATTCTGATCATCTTGCTTTTCTTTTTTATTCCCAAATCTCCTGTTTTTTATCTCTAATCCTCAGGCTCAGCCAATGAGGTTTAACACTGAGCTGATTCTGTGAAACATTAAGCTGTTGGAAGGGAGATTTGCTGTGCTGCCCGAGATGAAGTGGGGTTTTGTCAGGCCCCTGTCAGGCACACCACATGTCACTGTGTCCCTCCAGAGCCCACCAGTCTCCCTGCTACCCCACGAGGGCAGAGCCCAGGGGCAGCATCCACACTGAGCTCCAAGTGCAGCCTCAGCACCGGATGTGAGCTGGGACACCCTTCATCTGCAGGTTTGGTGTGACTCTCCCCCCCGTCACCCTCCTGTGGGCTGATGGTGGGCCCCCTCTCCAAAGGTTCAGCTGCATCACCTACTGCAGGAACCAGGTTGCCCTTGTGCAGTGTGGGTGCTGGCAGCAAGGGTGAACTTCAGGCAGCAGGGATGAACCCACTGCTGAGCCGGCCGCCCGTGGTTTGCCGTTTCCTGTAAATGCAGATGCTGTCAGGGTGTTGTTGGCACTGTTGTTGCAAGAAAGCATTTTGCTGTGGCTTTTCACCATCAAAATGATTATGTTGGTGTGAATCAGAGATGACTTTAAAGCAGGTGGAGGATGTCCCCCTAAGCTAGGGTGTCTTTGCCAGAGCCCTGAAGCAGTTGAGGCTCACAGCACAATGACCATCCTGAGTGGCCTTACAGCTTCTTCCAGAGGGGAGTTTGCCACAGCTGATAGCAGCCTCGCATGATAGCCAGCAAAGGGTGGGGGAAAGGAAACATAATCCTGAAATCCCAGTCCCTACAGATGGAAAGCCCTGGTGACCAGGAAGTGGAATTCTCTGACCATGAAGTTGAGAGCCAGGACTTCCCAGGGCTGCTCCTTGAAGCACAGGAAAATCCCTCATTTTCATCCAGCCCATTTTTTTCATTTCCTGGTTCACCACTCAAGTTAAATTCCTTTTCAAGTGCTATTTACGTTTGCAGCTTTAAAAAGGCTCTCTTATGGCAGGCTGTAATATAGTGCTAGTCATTATTTCAGAGATGGCCCCTGCTTGCCTCTTGCCCTCTCATCTGTCATCAGCTCCCTCCTGTGTTCTGTGAAGTCTTTGCTTCTCTCCTGACTGCAGCGCAGCAAAAAGTGAGCTCATGCAGAGCTCAAATTACTGCAGAACCAGTTCGGATCTGCTTAATGGAAACCTTCCTTCTCCAAACACTTTTGCACTCCTTTTACTTAAGTCATAAAACTTCTTCCGTCTGAACTGTATGAAAACAAACCAAACCCTTCTTCTGTGTTATTTACAAAACACTTTGGTTTCTTCCCCTGTTTTTGTTTCATATTATTGACTTAACTGCTGCAGAAGAAGCATCTTGGGGTAAAAAGACACTGCTTCTTAGCCAAACAATTTAAATTTTTCATAAAGGGAGCTGTATAACCAAACTCTTTGTGAAATGAGTTAAACATCCATTCCAGCTTGAGCTTTAAATAGGAAGCGTGGATCATCTCAAAAGCCAGGAAAATTTGGACATGGTAGAGTATGGATGCGATAATGCTTTTCAGCAGCTGTGGAAATAAAGGAGAACGTCTGGTTCTGGCAGAAACTTGCTTAAACTTATAACTTGGGGTGTTTGCATGCGAGCTCAGGAGACAGTGAAATTTTGCAAGCACATGTGATGCTGAGTGGTGTGTGAGCATCAACCCATATTTACAGAACCCCATGGTAAGTGTCTTTTCAATATTCTTATTTTTTCTTGAGGCAGAGATGTGCCAGGAGCTATTGTAGACCTTGTTAAGTAAATTCTATCTCTCCTTTTGCATTCTTGTTTTGCTTTTTGGCTTTCTGTGCTATGGATTAATCTGTTGGTGATGCTTAATTTTAAAGGGACCTCAGCTGCATGGTCATTCATGTGAAGAAAGAAAATAAATTGTATATGCTCCTGCGTTTTTTTCACTGAACTCCTTATGTTACCCCTGATTTTTGAGATGGTGTGATACTGTCTTAAGATATTTTGGCAGGTTGTGTGTTTTCTAAAATGGTCAGCCTTACATTTATGCAGGAAAAGCTGTGGTATCTTTGCCTTCTGAGTTTCAGCAGGCCCACGATCAGTGCAGAATCGTTTGGGAGGGCGTTCTCTCCAGTTACTGTGTTTGACTTCAAACATGTACAATTACTTGTGAAGAAATTTAATGAGAAAGAATAAGATATTTCAGCCCTACAGACTTGGTTCTCTGCAAGCATTTAGTAAATGACTCTTATTGAGATCAATGGTTTCCTGTGTTTTATTAGCAGAGCAGTTTCAGCTGCTCCTGTAATCTCATGTTTCTTTTTATAACTATTTTATAAGGGGAAGGACCCAATTAAACCAGTTCAGGTTTCTCTGCTGCAGTGTTGTCCTTGCTCTCACTGTAGAATGCCCATCTTGGCCTTTGCCATGTCCCCTGGCAATCCTGCATTTGCATGGAAAGCTCCTACAGCCATTATCTTTTTGACCATCTTTGCCTTCCTGTTATTCTGATGTGTACACAGATGCACACAATCTGATGTTTGCTTTGTATTTTTTAGCCAACACACCAAGATTGCATTGAGTTTCCACCTCTCTGTGCAGGGCTGCTCTAGACACTGAAACCTCATAAACTGGAGCTGTGTCCCCCTCACATCCTCTGTGCATTTAGCAAGTCCTGAGCCAGCCCCCTGGAGCAGGGCTGATGTAGAGAGGTGGGAAAAGAGAGGAGACGGGGGGGAAAGCAGGCAGTAGCTGCTGCAGGGTGATGAGGAGCCCTTCCGCTATGTGATATAGCGAGCCGGGTGGTTTCTGTTGTTGCCAGTAAAGGCAAGGGTAGAAGGGAAGCGGGAAAGAGGGACCATCCTGTACCTGCACCTGCCAGTGTTGATACAGGAGTGAGTCTTGTCCAGGATGATCTCAGGAGAGTGTACTTTAGATTCTCCATTGGGGTTGTACGACTTCAATGCTAACTGCAAATTCAGGATTGGCAAAGACTTGTTACAGGATGAAGTGTCTTGGTTTGTGAGTTTTGACATCATCTTTAAGTATTTTGTTGAATATATACATTGTGTAGGTCAAAACGTTAAACTGGTTTAGAAATACATAAAAGTAATGGGGAAAAATCTTATTTACAAATGAGTTTAAAATAAATGTGTAATGAAATGATCAGTCTAACTTAACTTCCCCTACTCCCTGATCTAAGCACCTGAAGGCTTCTTCCCTTTGTGACCTGCAGAAATTTACTGGTTAAGAGGTTGGAACCAGGTTTTTTGAAAAACAAACAAAATTTGTGAGCAGTCTTTCTGTCAAATTCAGAGAGGTTTTCTTGATTTATTTTTTTTAAATTTAATTCAATGAATTCAGTATTTAGTTATTTCAACTCAATAAATAATTATTCTAAAGCTGAGAAAGTGATAAAGAGTCAGGAATATGATGAAGATAGTAAAGGATAACTCTACTAGTTCTGAATTCGGACCAAAAATAATCCCATTGCTAACTTAAGGTGATAATTCATTTCTTAAGTTTGATCTATAAACAAAATGCCTGTTCACTTTGTGCCCAGCCTGCTTCAGGTGGTTTTATCTAAGTAAATAAAAGCAGCATCACTTTGATGGTTTTGTGAACTTACTTTGCCTTCCCTCACCTCTCTTAACGCCACCCTGATAGGAATAACAGCAGAGAGTGTGTTCATGTAGAGCATTAGAACTGAGTCATTTTCCATGTGTAATAAAGAGTTTAAGTGTGATAACAGAGCCAATTCATGGTGCAAGTTTTCTGCCTCCTCAGCATACAAAAGGCTCATGTTACAGCAACCCTTCTGCAGGCAATAAAATGTAGACAATGCTGCAAATACTTAACAATCAAGGTTTCTGCTTATTTCATCTTTAGCCTCTATTCATTTCTAGAATACAAAGGTGCTTTCCCCTCTGATGTGCCTTGTTGAATCCTTCTTAGCTGAAGTGAGAAATGGAGGTATGGGATTGTTTTGCGACTGCATGTACTTTGCTGATTCAAAACCACAGGCTTCAAGCTTTCAATACGCAAAGTTGCCCCTGGCTGTGCAAGAAGATATTTAAATGTGCAGGTCTTGAAGAAACGTTGTGTTCTGTTAAGGAAGGACTGCCTTGGGTAAAAATGACCTTGAAAATTAAAGCTTGCTATGATTTTTGTCTTAAATCTAATAGGTGCCTGGATAAAGGGAATTAGTCATAAGAAGGAAGTCTTAAAACTGGTTTCAATTAGATTTCAAAAGTGAGGGTTATGTGAGTAATTTAAAACCTTGGATTTCTCACCACCACCAGAGTTAATAAATGCAATCTAACATGGGGTTCTGGCAAGATACAGTCTGGTCTGTGAGAGGCCTTATGCAGGTTAAAACAGAGTGGTTTGGGATCGTTTAGCATCTGTGTCTGGTGAAGGAGCAGTACACTAGAGGAGATGACTTGTTCTCACCAGCAGGATGCTTGTAGATTCAGCTGATCTGGAACCATTGTTTAGGCATGTTTTGGCTGAGCCTTCAGTGCTGGGCTGGAGACTAGGTCAGCTGCACCAGTGAGGCTCTGGTTTCTGAAGGAACATTGCAAATCCTATCCCAGTGCCTCCTTCCAGTATCCTTAAGGCTTTGTTAACAGTCTGCTTCCTGCCTCCCTCCAGCACAGAAGACTATCAGTCATCTGATACTCATTTACCCAAGTGCAGCCATTGCTAAAGTAAGCATGAAGTCTGTGCTTCCCCGTGTCATCTCCAGCCAGCATCCTGCAGCACACACACAGATGTGCATAAGGCGCACGGGCACAAAAGGGACCTACTTCTGCACAGTCTCCTTCAGTCACTGTGACCCTCTCACAGGCCTTTTTGGGTCCATGGAGGAGAACACATGCTTCTTTGCATGTTCGCCCAAAAAATAAATGGGTATCAAGAATGTTACATCATTCTAAAGCTGTAACAGTTTCCCCACCACCACCTTTACTATTAATCTGAATATTTGATATCAACAAAATCACAGTAGATTAGATAGCGTTTTCAGCTCCAACTGGATGTGATTGCTGTAATTGTTGCATCCAAAGACATTTCCATCTAAATACGAAACGGCTGGGAGCAGGAAGAAGAGACTGCTAATGAGAATATGAGGCAAAATACTAACAAACAACATTTGCTGTCGTGAAGACTGGGAAAGGAGAAGAGCAATTTATGCAAAATGAATGAAATGACACCTTGGTTTACATACAAATTATGGATTAAAATGTGTAGTTTAAACAATGGGATTTAATCTGTTACCTGAATTAGGGGATTGCAGTTTGTGGAATGGGCTAAGGGGATAAATTATCAAAGCATAAGTATTGCAAGTATTTAAACCTGGAGCAGGAAAAGGAAGGGAGAGAAGAAGGAAGCAACTGGACACGCTCTCTGTTAACGCTCTGAGACTAGGATTTGTATGTCCAACTGAGGGGTTTTGGTTTTCAGTTGTGGATCTTAAGGTAAATGCAGTGAAGTCCTGCTATTTGTCTGGCATTTTAGGTGACAACAGATGTATGTTTACTATATTAGAGCTATACTCAAAATAGAAAACTGTACTGGAAAACTTGGACTGAAAAAATAATCAAACCCCATGAACTGTTACTTTAAGGCATGGGAGAAGAGGTCTGGCAGCGCACCAGATCTTCAAGGACACAGAGGTTGCTGTCAGGATACCAGTGAAGGTCAGCTGGCCACCCTGCTGTTGAATGGTCCTTGTCTAAACTCCATAGTGACTGGATAAAAGAGCAAATGGAACTTGGGGGGAGGGAGGATTGCCCATTTATGCAAAACCCATCATCTTTTAACTGCCAAAGTTTGACGTGCTATTTCAGTGCTGTGTCACGTCAGTACTTTAAGCACCTGATGGTTTCTTTAGTCTATACATCCCTGTGTTCACCTCATCCAACTGAACTGCCTTTGTCTTCCTTTATAGCCATCAAGAAATATGGTTTTAGAGTGGAGCTGAGCCAGAGCTGCGCCTTCACAGGGTGATGGCTGTTCCGCAACAGCAGGAAATTGGGGTGACTGGTGTAGACCAGGTGGGAAGAATTCATACATACAGCATTTGCTGGTCAATGAAGTTCCCAGAATGGCTTTGGGTAAAGCTCACGATTGCCCTTTAAGGACACAGAATGTATTTTTTCTTTTTGCCTCCTTTTTTCCTTTGGAAGCCCTATGAAAGGTGGTTAGCAATACACATGCCATCTCCCCTGAGCAGTCAGGGGTCGCTGACAGATAAATTAACCAGTGTTCCCAAAGGAAAACATACTTTAATTTGCTCTGCAATTCAAAACAGCAGAATACTTCAGCATCTGCAGCACCCACCTTCTATTAGATTGTTTCAATGTCAAAGGGCTTCCCCTGAAGTTAAACTTTCTTTTGGTTTACATTTTGGTTCTTGAATTCTGCATGTGGCTGTCTGCTGTGGTGACACCTT
>NW_009909847.1:47548-58359 GCF_000696875.1 Nestor notabilis | reverse complement strand
CCTGCTGTTTCCTTCTGTGCAGGCTTTAGATTGGGGAATGAAGCCATTTAATGCCTTGGGAAAGGTTGTTTTTTCCCCCCCCTCTGTACTTAAGAATAAATCAGTATTTTAGAAAACATTTGCCCAGTGATGGCACCTATTAAGGATAAAATGCTTCTATGATATCCGTTGGAAAGAATAGCCATGAATAAAAAATGAACCACTTGAATCGATACTATTACTTTTCATTCGCTGCTTGCTTAGACCTGCCTGTTGCTTTTATTCCCTTTATTAGCTTTCCATGATGGTGGAGTTTTCCTTTCCAAAGAGACAACGTGGCCCTGTTATTCTCCATTGCTTTGTTTCATCTGCAGCACACACAGTAATGTGATGAGGACGTTGGGAGTTACAGTTTCACAACTGCACATGCAGAGTTTGTCTTTAAAACACCCTTCTTTTGTTTTAATTTCCCCTTGCTACTGCTTAGGCCTTTTGCTGCATCAGCTCTTTCCTTTTATCATTTTATTATTGTGGTTTATAGTATTTTGTATATAGTCTGTGAACACAAAGTAGATTGAATCAGAAGCTATAACAGCGTATTCCTGATTAGATGAGGTCTCCTGGCTCTCACTTACATAAATCTTAAATAATCCAGAACACTTTAGGTGCAAGAATAGTTTTAATAGTAAAACTTACCCTGTGTTAAATTCCTGGGGATGTTTGTAATGGCAGTCCTCATCAGGGCTGTTAATTTTCAGATGTTCGCTAAGACTAAGTTTTGTTCACTTCTCTTCAGTGTTCTTTTCCTGATTTAATAAAACAGCATCATTGTATCTTTGTCACATCTGGACCTGTATCTTGTGTGCAGAGTATAGTGGTGATCTACTGTCTTAATTGCAGAGTTTCCAACTATGATGCTAAGTGACCAGTGTTCCTTGCAGCTGATAGGCCTTTCCCAGAGGAAGGCTAGTTTGGTAAGAGCGAAGGAATGAGGATGATAATGAGTCACTGGTTTGGAAAAATGGGGAGGTGTTGATGCTAGGCAAAGAATAACTAAGCATACAAAGGCCAGGTAGTGAGACTGACCCTCCAGTACTGACTTCTATTGAGACTGACTTTGTTCCCTTATTCTTTCTGTGACCACAAAACTAGTCTCTAATTTAGTGCAGGTTTTTCTCTTCCCCTTCCTTGTTAGCGTGGGGATGGTCACAGCTGGTGGTAGCAATGAGCCCATGCACTGAACACACTCAGGGGAGACAGACTGCAGTTCATTGCTGCTGTGCCCAGCCCCACTTAATGAAGTTTATTTGAGAGCATGCAGCAGTAGTTTGTGTTTTATGATGAGGATAGAGCCTGTTAGGCTTGAAATGCATTTTCTCTCCAGAAGCACGACAGGGTTTTCATGCAGCTTGGTGCTGTGTTTAAGGTTACATCACTGTTTCCATTATAAATCCCTGGTTTCCAGTAGTTGTGCTGCTGTGTATTACAAAGCATTTAGTGGAAAAAGGTTTTGTGAAGATTAAGAAAGGGAAAATTTTTTTCCCCTTCTAATGTTATGTTCACTAAAAATATTAGAAGGGAAAAAAGCCTCTGTGTGTGTGATTAAAATGGGCTTAGATGGAGTTGAATGGAATAAGGGCATGTCCTTAACACTGCTGGAGCGTGGGGAAGGTTAAAGGTAAGGACTGTGAAGTTACTGGTGTGGACCTACAGTAGTAAACACAAGTGTGAGCAACTGTAATGTCCTTCTGTGAGAGGGAATCATGCCAATGCACCAGGAGCCAGCCCTCATCTCTGGCCAGGAGCTGGTTCTCTCTATTGTCATTTCTATTACATGGAATTGCTGATGAGGACTTCTGCCTTGATTTGTTCAACTGGGTGCTGGTGTCTTCTATTTTGTTGGTAATTGTCTTTAGCTTGGAAGGGAAACTCCTGGATCTGGACTGGTGCATATTTGTAACCTGTAGTAGACTTTTCTGTCACCTTGGACCATGTGCTTCACAAAAATGGAAGAGGAAATTAATAGAACATCTGATTTTGCTTTTTAAGAGTCAGACTTTAGTTTTTACTTTCTTGACTAAAGTCTCATGAATTCTAAGTTAATCTGAGCTGCACTGACTTTTTCACTAGGGTGAAGCACTCTCTTGCCTTTCTGTTTTCTTCTCCCAACTTTAAAAAGTTTAATTTCCTGGATCCGTGAAATTATACTTCTAGATGATGCATAAGATAATAACACTATACACTCACACCTAAACTTAGAGTAGCTGGAGGCAGTTTGTGGTATTCAGTTAGTGGAAAAGGAAGCCTTGAATTAATCAACTCTTAGTAAATGAAATCTTAATGGTTACATCAACAGCCTTCTAGTGCTGGCCTTCAGGACTGTTGCAGCAATTCAGCAGCATGCAGTAATACTCACTTCCAAACTGAAAGTCTATTAAAGAAGTGCTGTATTTGCATGACTTCAGTTATAAATGGACTGTTTAAATTTCTAATTTCCTATTTTTAATGTAAATTAAATGAATAGTTGATTTAGACCTAATAAAGCAAACAGCATGTCAGATTTTTAGAGTGAGAAGGGATCTTCTGGCATTAATGTAAAACAGGCTTATGTCTTATTCAAGCTACAGCTTCAGTCTGCCAATCAGACTTTGGTTTTGTCACATATTTTCTTAATAGTTTGCACATTTGGGGATTGCTTTATACAAGAATTGCTGTAAAATAATTAAATAGAGGTGATCCATCAAGATCCATTCTGATTATTAACAAAGGCTATATGTATGTGTATGTATATACATATGTATCTGTATGTTTATGTGTATAATAAACAAGAAATGGACTATTTATTCTCCTTTTAAGTGGACTTAAAAGGAAAATAAATAGATGGAAGCAAGAGAGACACTTGGGGATTATAAGGAAGTCTAATATTCCCCACCAGAGTTAGGGTAGTCTTTTTCCAATGATGGAGAATTCAAGAGTCTTCTGTTAGAGTTGAAGTAAGCATGATTTGAAATTACTGCACATCCAGAAGTGTAGTAGAGGGTCAAATGCAGGAGGGCATCTTACAGGGCTCAACTGGGACTTCATGATCATAGAATGTTTTGGGTTGGAAGGGACCTTAGAACTCATCCAGCTGCAACCCTTGCCACAGGCAGGGACCCCTTCCACTAGAGCAGGTTGCTTCCAAGCCCCTGTGTCCAGCCTGGCCTTGAACACTGCCAGGATCCACCTTGAGCTTCCAGTTCTACCTTATTTCTTGTACAGCAAGTAGCTTGATTTCTGTTTGGCTTGGGGTTTTTAATACATTTTTTTTTTTTTAATGCTTTCCATTTTACAAAATAACGAAGTTTGATCTCAGCTTCACAAACACCATGAAGGTAATTTGGAAAGTGTCCAGTGGGTGGACTCAAGAGTTCTGCTCCTTATTTTAGCCCTGGATTACCATAAGGGGAAACATCTCCAGAAAGTGACTCCAGATTTATGTACTTCAGAGCATAAATGAGGAAGTGAATGTTAGTTGCCAAGAAGCTGTGGTGTATTTTCTCTTTCTTTTATACTGCTGTGGCCTTTCTCTGTTCTGGATGCTTCCTTCCAAGCACTCAGGGAGTTGCTGACCCAGGTTTGCTCCAGCACATGACCCAAGCAGGCATGCTGCCCTGCTCTTCAGTTATTCTGTTTGTTCCTGCAAGTCATGTGAAAGACTGATGTTTTGATATGAAACACGCCTTTTGTATATTTATTTCTGTAGTGCTACCAACTATAATGACAAATCATTCTAAATCACACTTTTGAACCCAAGTTGTGTGCGCATAGGTTTGTTGGGGGAACCATCCTGCAAGCTGACTACCTGCCTAAGTACATGCTTCTATGTACACAGTGCAAAGCAATTCAGAAAAGCTCTTAAAACAGGCACAAAACCCACTGGTGTCTAATGAGAAGTCTTGTGCTGGTTTAAACATCTATTTGGTTTGAATTTATTTGATTAACTGTGAGAAGATGTGCTACCAAAGCCACTTTTCTGAAGACTTAATTATTCTTTAAGCCTTGAAAGACTCATCTTGTGCATGCACGTCTCCAAGTCTAACCATCTTTTAGTTAAATGTAGATTAATGAAATGTCTTGACAGTGCTTGCCTGCACATGCATGAGTTCATCATACTAAATGGATGATGAGCTGAATATATGAATGCTTCATTACAGAGAGACAGAGACAAGCCTGAAGTTTTTAATTGGAATGAAGGAAGCTGGGACTGACTTTCATATGTGTCCAAATTGTGTTTGCATGTCTCCTTGCTAGGAGTCTGCCACTCATTTACAGTCTGATCTCATTCTTCTCCAACGGGAGCAGATGGGGATTCTTGAACTTGGCCCAAATTCCTCGAAAGTCACTGCACTGACATTTTGTAAAGGTGTGAGAGGAAGTGGGAATTTGGATGGCAGAGGGTGCCATAGCAAAGAATGATACAAGGAAGCAGCAGCAACACTTTATTCAACGCTGCGGCGATGACTGTGAATATAAAGATTTCAGTGTGGTAGAATAAATCGTTCTCTCTCTTGCCATCTACATGCCACTGCAAACAGATCCTCTTTGCCTGATTTTTATTTGTCCCCCTCTTCTTCATTCCTCCAATGTGATTAGCTCAGAATCATAATTCTTAATGCCATTTTCAATTTGGAACATCCTAACACTTGAGTCTTCCCCTTCCTCCTCCCCAGTTTGAGTTTCTATGGGAATTGTGGCTATCTTACAGATATTTTGAGGCTTTTAAGATGGGTTCAAGGGCCACATGCAGGTATTTCCTATTCCTGCTCTAGTCTGGGGAGCCTGGGAGGGAGTGCTCAAATCCCAAGTGATTTTGAACAAGAACTTGACTTTGGCTCTGCTACCTGTTATCATCTACTGGAACAAGCAGAGATGAGTGTATGTGTATTATTGTAAATGACACAGGGCGGGGGAAAAAATGTGGGATGTTATATTTAGTAATAATAATTCTAATTTTTTCCAGATGTAAATGTGATCCTGCCTTTTTCAACAGGCTGTTCTCACTTGCAGGCCAGGCTGGTAATCCCCTTTGTCCACAGCTTGTCTGATTGAGGAGTCCTTGCTTTGCTTGAGGGGTTGGAGATTTTTGTGAACAATCTTCCAAGTTGATTATCCATAATTTAACACTAAGTGTTTGAGAGAAGAGTGTGTGCTTCTGATGGAGTAACTTCTAAACACAGAATTCCCTCAAAACATTAAATATTCACACCAGGAAATGTATGGGAGCTTTCCTTGAAAAAGCATGGCCTCAGCATCAGTGCCAGCAAGATTTTGTGTTGGGTTGAAATTGCCATGTTGTATCAGACTGCAGTTGTCTCTGTTTATTAGATACCTACCTGTGTGATGGGCCTTTTAAAGTTTCCTTCCCTGAGCACCTGAGTTGAAGATGTCCTTGCTCATTGCAGGGGGGTTGGACTGTGTGACCTTTGAAGGTCCCTTCCAACCCAAACTATCTTATAATTCTATGTCTTTTGTTCTAGGTAACATTAGTTTAATATGTGGAAAACCTGTGTCTTTGTGTGTAAAATCACACACTAAGCTGAATTGTTGCTTTGTAAATGATTTTCAGTTGGTAAACTTCAATTTTTTTGCTTTATCTCTTCTTTTTTTATTTTTTTTTTTAAATCTCAATTTATCAGTTCTCCTGTTCCACTGTTCCATCAAAAAATCAGATACTGTTAATAATTTTAAGTCTCTTGGGCAAGATGAAACTGTATAACAGAAGACTGAAGGAAGGGGAATTGTTGCTGGTGAGTGATTAGATAGATGTACACTGGTTTTCAGTATCTAGCAAGAAATCAGGCAGATGTGTAGGCTGCAAACCTGGTATCTGTGCAATTCAGACTGCTGGAGTTGTTATCTGTAATACCCAGCTCCAACTAGCACAGACTAGTCTCACAGGCAGCAATACAGCACGTGAGTCGTTTGCTGCTCTCCTCACTGCACAGGTTTCTGTCTCTTTCTGCTTGCTTCTTGCTTTGTCTGCCCTTACAACAAAACAGCACTGAAAGCGGCTCACGTACAAGCACTCTGCTGATGTGAACCCGCTGAACCCTGTCCTCAAAAATGACATGATAGCTTCCAGGTGCCTCTGGCTCCATGCTCTCCACTGCAGAGTGCCATGTAAACCACGAGCAGGTTTTACCAGGCACTCATTCAGCCTAGAGGCACTGTGGTCCCCTGTGAAACACGTTACTGTTTGGCACTGCTGTGTCAGCAGAGCGGTTTAGTAGTACAGCTAAAAGACACACCAAAGAAAACGTGAGGAATAGTCCGCCTTTCAAACTAAATATTCAAGCCAAGCCTGTTGCTTCCTATAAAACCAGTTCTCTGGATGCAATGTATAATAGTATCCCTTGCTGTTGAATCTCCTTCCTTGAAAGGAGCAAACCTCAGCTGACATTCCTCATGCTTTTTACCCCTTGTTTTCGGGCCTGCACATGCGTTTCTAGTGTGGTTTTCTTTTATGATACAGTTCCTATAGTAGATTAATTTAATTCCCGTCTGACAAAGGTCCCCTTGTCTGCTTTACACAAAGCATATGCTGACATCCACTCAATTCTTTTCATCAAGTATTTGGGAGTGTAATTATGTACGAAGGGTTGTTCAGACCATGCTGACTTATACCTGCTGAAAGATCTGGCCCACAGTATGCATTTGTCTCTGGGCTTTGATTTACTCAGCATTTGGAAGATACATACAGAGGGGAGGAGAGAGTAACCATCATTATTCAAAATCTGCAACTGTTTATTTTGCTCTTGACTATCATCAGGTTTCTATTTAGTTTGCTGTATGAAAATAAATGCAGTGATCTGCACTTGCTGCTACTCGAATTGTATGAAGGACTTAGAAGGGTATGAAAAAACTCCATGTGCTAAAATGGAACCTGAGGATTTTGGGGACTGCAAAGGTTAATGGTTCTCTACTGAATGCTTTGTCATTGCTCTTCCTTTTTGGAAGGACTGGGCCTCAAGGGATTGCTGGAATACAAAAGACTTCTTGGATCCTGCCTATCTTGTTACTTCATTCAATGGCGAGTTGGAACCTAGTAAGTTGTAGTGATAGGACAAGGGGTGATGGGTTTAAACTTAAACAGGGGAAGTTAAGGTTAGATATGAGGAAGTTCTTTACAGTGAGGGTGGTGAGGCACTGGAATGGGTTGCCCAAGGAAGTTGTGAATGCTCCAACCCTGGCAGTGTTCAAGGTCAGGTTGGACAGAGCCTTTGGTGACATGGTCTGGTGTGAAGTGTCCCTGCCCATGGCAGGGGGTTGGAACTGGATGGTCTTAAGGTCCTTTCCAACCCAAACCATTCTATGATTCTATAAGAGATCACTTGGTGGTTTTTTAGCCTCTTGTTGAACATCAGCTTTAGTAGCAGCTGGAGAGCTGTTAGACTTCCCTAAGTCTGCCCTAGGATAGCTGGCCATGGGCATTCTGTCCACGATTCATGTAACTTGCAAGGAACAGTTGTGCAGTTCTTGTGCCCCCAGTCCTGTGTATACTATATGGGATTCAGCTTAAGCAGGTCTGTATGCAGATATCCTGTGTATTGTGTTACTCACTTGCAGTAGTCATTCCTGTCCATCTGTCTTGCTGTGTTGTAAGGAAACAAAATTCGTGCCACCTTTCACAGCGAGTACACCCCAAGAGTTTATCTGATCAGTGACCTGGTTTGCTGTTGTCTGAGCTTTGCACATCTGCAAGACACAGCTTTTTTTCCCCCCATTAGCACAGTTTGCAGAAGAGGTGGATGTTTTTAGGAAATGGATGTGACACCTGAGAGCTGAGGCTGAATCACTGATGTTTTGGTGCTCTGTGTCCATCTCTGCTGTAGTCACAGTCTGCATTTCACACTTGGCACGCAACTGAGTGATGGGCCGCACTGGGAACTGAAACTGGGGCAGCCCACTGACTTCTAAGGTGGTAAACCCATGTACTCTGTATGTGATACAGCCACTTCTAGAGCCAGATATAGAAGCCGTAACTACAGAGTTGCTCAGAGTTACTCCAGCTTCTACATCTTTTTGTCCCCTATTTGAACTTCTTAAGGAACAAATGGCTGATGCACCGCATGGACAAACCTGATACGCAGCTTCCAAGTGAAATTCAAGGCAAGACTTCTGTAACTGATATGAAGAAATGTTGGTGTTTCCCACTTGCATCAGCTGGGGCAGAGTCTGATGCAGCAACTGGCTGCTCCTTGAAGTGGAGCAGTTGTTTTTATTGCAGCTGCCAAAGTGAGACAGGTTGGGTCTTTGGGAGGGCATGAACTGGTGCAGGACACCTCCTGTTTAACTGGGTCAACTGTGCTTGTGGCCTTCTGGGACATAAAGGCAAGTGTGTTGGAGGAGAGCAGGGAAGTGCTGTCTGTGGGCAGCTGTGAGAATCTGAGCCCCAATGGAAAGCTGCCAGTGCAGCATCCCAATCACAACGCGTACAACATCTCTGATACCGGTCACGAGAAGACTCATGCATTTGTCACCCGAGAGATGCCCTGTCACTTGTGCAGACAGGAACAGAGCTGCTACAGATGCTCCTTGTTCAGTACTTCAGCCTTTTGCTGGTGATCATGTGGTTTACTGAGGATTTTTAATCCTGAGGAACAAATTGTTCAGTTTGAGTTTTATGGCTTCTAAGACAACGCTTTGCAGGTCTCCATCTCATTAATGCCTTTATTCAGAGTGATGATCCAAGCAGGACTAATAATAGAATTTAACAGTGTTGCTTTTGATTCGAGAACTGCATGAAGAATGGTGTCAAATTAAAATACTTAAGTTCTGTGTGTTGCTCTTTGTCGCCTGAACTCTTTTTGTGACAAGTGACATTAATTTTCATACAATTCTGGAAGAAAGAAATCAGATCTCTATTTGTAATTGCTACTGGTTAGGAATGTGATGTGTGTGTAATGCGGGTTGGATTGATTAGACTCATTATGACATGAAATGAAAATGTCAGACCACAGAAATAAGCAATAGAGTTGTTGCATATTTTATTACACTTTTGCCGTGGGTTTTGCATAATTGAAGAAGGATCATACACACAAAAAATAACCTTGCCCTCAAAAACAGAACATCAGAGCAGAAAAAAGCCCTCTCAATTATTGGAATAAACTGAGTCCCAGGAGATTGAGGGCTATGATTTGTCTGAATAATTGCACGCAAGGAAATATATGGCGGAAAAAAAATAGAAGAAATCTGCATTCTGGTTTAGAATCTCAATGAGGAGCTTGAGTTTCATCTCTTTACGAGCAGAAGATTGTTTTCAGGACTGTGCCAGCAGCAATGGAAACATTTCCAAACAGATCCTAGTGATGCCATGCCTGGAAGATGTGGAAGGTAAAACATGTTCTTATTAGTGCTTTACTTTCTTTAGATAAGCTGCAGCACCTTGTTACAAGAATTGATGCCTTGCTTTAATCATTTAAAACTTTTCTAAGATTAAGATCTGATGGCCAGACACTTCTCCCTTTACCTTACTGCAGAAGCACCATCAGTGAGTGCTGTTAGTCCTGAATCCCTCTGTGCTGACGAGAACCATCCAAGTACTATTAATGGCCTTCCCTGCCAGCTTCCCTTTTCCTCCCTCCACAGCCTCCAGCTCTGGATTTGTGCCCTGGGAGGTTTGGAGCTGTCTGCTCCATGGGACACTCTGCTAAGCCTGTGACTTTGTGGTGGGAAAACAGAGTGGAGGAGACATACGTGCTCTTGTGCTGTGGCAAAGGGACTTGGTCACAAGCCTGGGGGATGGAAAACAGGGAGAACAGAGCTCTACTATGCCTGTCGTAGAAAGCATGGCTTCGATGGGAGCACTGCAGATTTTCTCATGACCTCTGTGGTCTCCTCCAGATGTACTAAAAATATTCCCTGCGATGGAGATCTGTCAAACAGATTTCTTACTTCTGCTGTGTTTGACTCCTGCCCTATAAAATTCATTAATCCTCCCCGTTTATATCTTCTGCTGTCCCCGTGTTAGCAGAGGCCCAGCTCTGTATTCACACAGGCCTAAACCAGCCAGTTTGACATTCTCTATGTTTATTAGCATTAAAGGCCAACACCTGGAGCTTAAAACAAGATGAACAACTCTCCTTAAATCACATCTTGGTTTGGACTAAGACCAAGAGAGAAGGATTTTGGCTCAAAGACTTCTGAGGAATGAGATGTCAGGCATATGTAGGTGTGCTACAGCTTGCCCCGGGGCAGGGAAAGCTCCTTCCAGTCCAGTTCTCCACGATTCTGCAAAAGTGTGATTACAGTGGTTGTTAGCTGTGCAGCTTGCTGGAGATCAATTGCTGTCAACAGCTTATGTGTGTTTTATGGCTGTCTCCATCATGTTAGTTGATGTAGTCTTTTGTGGGAGGAGTGTTATGGGTGCAGGTCTCTAGCATCATGCTACTGCATGTGAAGGTTAATTGAGGCCATTGCCTTCACCAGCGCTTCTGCACGTGTGACTGGAGAGCTGTAATGTTAATATCGTGCACATTCCCTGAGTGACTCAGATGAGCTAAGGAAGATGAATAGATTTTAGTAGGCTGGCTCCAGCTCATGCCAGCTGAGACTCTAACCTGGTGCTATTTATAGGAAGTGTTTCACCTGATTGTGTAACCTCAGTGTGAAGATTTGAAATCTCTTCAATGCAGGGGCCTGATCCTCCCAGTACACCTGTAATTTCTGAGCTCCTCAATTCTTGGTACCCAGGTGAAGCTGTATATAAAGTGACCTTTATTTAAGATTGCAGATACTTTGGTATTTAGAAAACCCAAAACCAAACCCCAAACCCCCCACAATTCCCCCCC
>NW_009909847.1:14666-47517 GCF_000696875.1 Nestor notabilis | reverse complement strand
AAACCCCCTGAAAACAACAAAAAGAAACAGTAACAACAACAAAACTGCCTCCCAACTGCTATATCTAGAAGGTAAGAATATCATGTTGATCAACTGGAAACAGAATATCCTAAACCACTGATTTTCCAGGTATTTAACACTGAGAACTATCTGTTCCAATATATTTTTAAACAAGTACTCCTGGGAACACCAGTGAAGATGTTTTAAGTGTTTCCACACAGACCTATTTTGGTAGGATTTAGTCTGAAACTCATCTTTGTTGCAAAATATCTCTGGGCCAGAGCTATCCCTTGGAGTAATTTTTTCTTTTTTTTTTTTTTTTTTTTTTTTTAATAGCATTGCAGGAAGGGTGAATTTGGCTTTTGTTTTAATTTATAACACAGGAAATATGTACAGCTACAACACATCTTTGCCCAGGGTATGGTACACAAGGGGAAAACATGCATGATTCTATCAGTACTTTGTTAATTTAATTATAACAACAGATGCAACATTTAATCTATTTGACTTTTGTTATTGAGTTACTAAATCCTACTTTACCCCAGCTCTGGGACCCCCAACAGAAGAAGGACTTGGAACTCCTGAAGCAAGGCCAGAGGAGGACATGAAGATGCTGTGAGGGCTGGAGCAGCTCTGCTCTGGAGCCAGGCTGAGAGAGCTGGGCTGGTTCAGCCTGGAGAAGAGTTTTTTTTGACCTTAAAGCAGCTCCAGTGCCTAAAGGGGCTACAGGAAACCTGGAGAGGGGCTTTTTGCAAGAGCCTGTAGGGAGAGGACAAGGAGGAATGGCTTTAACCTGCCAGAGGGGAGATTGAGATGAGCTCTGAGGCAGAAGCTCTTCCCTGTGAGGGTGCTGAGGCGCTGGCACAGGGTGCCCAGAGAAGCTGTGGCTGCCCCATCCCTGGCAGTGTTCAAGGCCAGGTTGGACACAGGGGCTTGGAGCAACCTGCTCTAGTGGAAGCTGTCCCTGCCCGTGGCAGGGGGTTGGAATTAGATTTAAAGGTCCCCTCAAACTCAAACCCTTCTGTGATTGTACAACAGATCACATTTGTATTAGGACAGAGCAAACATGGTTTTGAGGGTGCTTGTCCTGATCCACAAAAGCAGTCCGGAGTTGAGACACCACACTCGGGGTGACAGATTTCTCCTGGACCCAGGACACTCACATGAGCGAAGAAGCCCTTGAGCAGAATTTTGCCCTCTCTAACCACAGATATGTCCACATCCTACCACCAGGCTCAGATGCACAGCTGGAAATGTCTCATTTCTGTGAGCTCTGGTTAAGCAGAGGCACGGATTTCTGTTTGAAGGCAACATAAACTGCCCCACTGGAAATACCAGTGGAAATATTTCTGTTATTTCCAGGCCACCAAGCACAAGTAGCACTTGCTAGTTTACTGCTCTGCTTTCCAATTTGAGAAATGCCTTTAATGGAAGTGCTTTCTTGAACACATACCAAACACCACTGAACATAAATATGCCTAAACGCTGTCTGCAAGAAAGATCTGGTTTTATATTAACTTTGAGCATGTTCCAGCCTAAAAAGGGAGGAGGGATGAGAAGAAAAAAAACGACAAAAAGAGGAAGAAGGTCTCTTGTGGCATTTTTCTTTCTGTGGACACAGGAAGAAATAGGTGTTGGTACAAGCAGAAAGGAAGAGAGATTTACATCTCCCTGTTTTGAAACAAAATGCTACCAGCAAAAATATTAGATTATTGACGCAGAGAGAGAGGAAGTTGCAGAGCTGCTGAACGTTTCAAGAGCTGTGAGACTTTACTCAGTATTGTAGCTGGGGAAACTAAGAATATTCTTTGAGTATGATGGAATGGTTTGTGCTGGAAGGAACCTGAAAGCTCATCCACTTCCAACCCCCTGCCACGGGCAGGGACAGCTTCCACTAGAGCAGGTTGCTCCAAGCCCCTGTGTCCAACCTGGCCTTGAACACTGCCAGGGATGGGGCAGCCACAGCTTCTCTGGGCACTCTGTGCCAGTGCCTGACACTCATAGTAAAGAATTTCTTCCTTATGTCCCCTCAAATCCTCAAAACCTCCCCTTTTTTACTTTAAAACTGTTGCCCCTTGGCCAGTTGTTATAGACCCTGGTAGAAGGTCTTTCTCCATTTTTCCTATGAGCTCCCTTTAGGTACTGAAAGGCTGCAATAAGGTCTCCTTGGAGCCTTCTCCAGGCTGAACAAGCCCAGCTCTCTCAGGCTGTCTTCATAGCAGAGGCACTCCAAACTCTGACCATTTCCATGGTTCTCCTATGGACCTGCTCCAGCAGGGCATTTCCCAGAGGTGCTCTTCTCCCTTTTTTGTCTACAGAAAAAGTCTAGATTGGCTTAGACCAGCCAAAAGGACCAGCTTAGCCTGGGTACAGACCTTCTAGATGTCACTGTTACAGGTAGTGGAACATCCCACTTGGTGACTGTGGTTTTGTTCCAACCATGCCCTGCTCCTGGTGTTTAGCTATAGTCACTTCCGTGAGAGAGATGAGCAGTTCTGGCCAAGTTTGGGTGCTCTGGGAGAAGGTGCATCCTCTAAGCAGTCAGTTTTGGGGATCCACTGTGCTCCACAGTGAGTTCAGCTATTGATAGTGTTGTGCTGTTCTGTGGGATTCTACATAGAGGACTAAGAAATAGTTTTTGCTGTGTAGCATTTACTACATAGTAAGTGATTGACAAGAAGTTCTGGCTCCTCACCGGATTTCAGGTGAAGAAGACTCAAATATGTTAGACTTGGTGACCCTTCTCTGCATTCTTTTCAGTAGTTTGCCTTCCAGGTATGAAAGCCATTTCCTCTCATGTGCTTTCCCAATCACTGGGGCTTTCCACACTTGCACAGTGGCTTGGTCACCTTCCTGCATGGGGAAGAAGGGGCTTTTTTCCCCCCATATATAGCAGATAGGAGGGGGATTTCTCCAGTTCATCTTCCCTCATGCTGCAGATTGCAGGAGCACAGTGCTCTGGTTCTTTAGATCACTACAACAGTGTTAATAGCAGTTGCAGTCATTTTGTTATCTAGATAATTAATCCACAAGGTATTGCACACAATGTGGTGAATAATACAGGAAATGATTAAACTGAGTATTTTCCACCTTTAAGCAGTATGAGAAGCTGGCACTGCAGAAAGCAGTGGTAGGTTTGATCACTGTTACTGTAGTTGCTGACGTTTGGACTGGAATTTCTAATTATTTTAATTTTGAAGGGACCTTTCCCATTGCTATTAAATAGCAGTTCGGGAGTTTGGGCTCCCTGGACTTCTCATAACCCCAGTGGAGGAAGGCAAGTGTCTTTGGAAGCTGTGTGAGAGCGGTGATATTTGACATTAGCACTCGGCATAGCTGCTTTGATTTGCCCTCTGGATGACCATGCTAATGCTCTAAGGAGCTTGCTTTCCCATTTTAGCTACAGCAGTTAAAGGCGAAAAGGTAGGTGACATGAATGCTTCTATAAATATGTATGTTTTAATCAAGCCATTGTTTATAATTAAATAATGATCGTAATGGTATTGACAAGGGTTTGAGTGGGATGTATAAAAGGACTCAAGTGAGACAAAGACAAGTGGTTGATGTCTTCAGTTTTTAGCTGAGCTCTTGGGTAAGATTAATAGAAGGTGTTTATGGGTGAACTATGTTGATTTATCTGATGCAAAGAAAGGGAGATGAAAAGTGAGAATCTGGATGAAATTCTTGCTGCCTTGGCCTCCTGTGTGTCTGCCTTACTCTTTAACATACTGTCTTCTCCTGCCTCTCAAGTCACTTGCTGAAGCAATGCAGCTGCCCCATGGGAGTTTTTTGAGAAGGTTTATTTAAAAGACATATTCAGAGGCTTTCTGTAAAATGGATGTCAGCACCCTCTGGCAATGGAAATGCCCCCTGGATGAGATGAAAGAACTCTGAAATTGTGCATAAATCTCTCTTCCAAGATAAGAACCTCTGCTATAGCCTCTACAAACTCTTCCATTTTTACTCTAACAAATGTATGAATCTCCCTGCTGGTATTTCTAATGGGGAACAGGCATATTTGCTGGCATGCACTCCAGTAAACCCAGTGCTGCTGACATGCAAAGGTCATTGTCGTGGTTCCAACTTGCCGGCTGGGCTTAAACCACGATAGTCATCCATTGACTTCAAACTTTTAATGGTCTGAGTGTCATTTTTTTGATCATTGTGTGAATTTAACTAAACACTGTTTTCCTGGAAGCACTGGGTTTTCAATGGCAGGAGATGTTTATGTTGAACTGAAGCCATAGGAAAACACCGAGCGCAGTAGGATGCGGATCAAAATTAATTTGCAGACATATACTTCCTGAATCAAGATCTGCAGCCCTGTACAACCACAAAGACTTATTGTTTGTTCCACTGGGCCCTGAGGTGTGTGTTTAATTAGGTGTGTTTGTCAGAGGGGAAATGCTTCTTGAAAGAGGGTGTTTAACCCGAAGCTGGGAGTTATTAGTGTAGCTGCGTATCAAGTGATGTCACGGTGGTGGACTCTTGTGGAGGTGACTGTCACCCTGCTCAAAGACACATAATATTGCAGCTAATGCAGCCTGACTTTGCAGTGAACAGGTTAGTAGCACTGGCAAGGTGAGGTTTGGGGATGGAGGTGACAACTGGCAGCTTTATCTGGAAGATCTAAACTAAACAGTTACCTAAAACGTGAGCGGGTTGTTACCTTATGTGAAAGATGAGCTGTGGGTCATGTCCCTCCGGAGGGATGAAACATTGACTGAGGGCAGTCAAAGGTAAAGTGTCCAAAACTTCTTCTATTTTGGAGACTGATTTGGGACAAGGCTGATGTTGGCTTCTAGGAAGATACAGGTTGTAAACTGGGAATGATGGTTCAGCTCTCTGCATAGACTGTAAGCTTGTGGAGCACAATGACTTTCAAGTGCGCGTGGACACTGAGGTTGCTCTGAATTTGGTTGTAATTGCTGTTTGCAAAATAAATGTATAACGTGAGCTCTAATGAAACTCAAACAGTAATGGTTGAGATATTGTCATTTCAGCCTTTGGCAGCTCCTTCCTCATTGCCTGCATGTATCATGAAAGATGAAGGAGCTGGGATTGCTTTTCTCACTACGTCCTTAATAGAGAGATTTCTCTTTCCCACCTGTGCTTGTTAATGTGATCTTAAATGTTACTGGGATTCCAGCCTTTGCCTACAAGTTGTACTGCTTTGTCTGTAGGGTTGAAGTGGTATGATGCTCCCCCTGCACTACCTGATGTTCATACTGGTCCAGCTGTTCCCAGTCTGGAATAACTTTGCTTGATACTGTGCTGTGTGCTGATTTTCACTAGCACCTTGCACTGGCAGAAGCTGCATGATCCCAGCTGACTGTGTGTGTCTCTTCTGGGCGTTCTGCTTCCCTGCAGGGCCTGTTTGCTCATGCAGGTGCAGCACGAGCTCATCACTGCTATAGAGTTTCTTAAGTAGGGCTGATTTGGGACTGGTTGGAGAAAGCTGTTGTCTGCTGTGAAGAGCCTTAAGGCTCAGCTCTGTTTGAGTTAACACTGCGTTCAAACCATGTTCACCATCTTCAAACATTTACCAGTTGTAGTTTGGTGCTATTGGTACCCGTGATGTGGCTCTCGACACCAGTGCTTCAAAGGTGTAGGTGTGAGAACAAGAAGCATTAGTGACAAACCTGTGCCGGGGAAGGTTCCTGGATTACTTTTGATAGCCTGTTTGCTTTCATGACCAAATGCATTTCTGAACTGGAAATGGATCCTGTTGCTGTCTCACAGTAAAAATGCTGCCTTGTGTTTGTGCAGCATTTCTGATGGCTTTTTGGGGATCAACATTAAAGCAAGTGGGACAACATCCTCTGTTCAGGCAGGGTCCTGAGTTAGTGTAGTGGGTAGGAATCCTGTGTTCATAACATTGTGTATCTTGATACGAAAAGATCTATGGCTGGCTTGTTAACCTTCCCATTAAAAGGGGACTATCCACATTCTCTTGATGAAATGAGACTTAACTGTAGCAAACATTTGCTGTAATCTTAAACACTAATGTGTATAGTAAACTCTCATTGAAGAATGGCTGAAGATGTACCCTGCTGAGCACTGAGGCTGTTGAGGAGTACATGCTGTTTGAAAGAGGACAGATTTTGATGAATGGGTCTCTGTCTCGCTACTAACACACTCAAGAAGAACGTGCTGTATTCACCAATGGGATAGCAAAGCCCTCAGGCTCCCAGCTCATATTCCAGCTTTTCAATGGGGATCTTCATCTTGGAGTTGTTTCTGAGAACGTATTTACTAATGTGGCTTACAAAAGCATGTGTTTAATGTGTCTTTTTTGTTGTTGAGATGATAAATCCATGGACAAATAACAAGAAAGAAAACACTGGGGACATTGGTAATAACTTGGGAAGGAAGAAATACATAAAAATAGGCTTTGGGATGAAAATGCTGTCAGTCCTTCAGGCATAAGACTCGTAAATCTCTGGTGTTTCTTTTGAAGCACCAAGAAGTTAACAGCCTCTAACTCTAACATAGTTTATAAATCTTCTTCTGCGTGTCTGTTAATCCATGACTTTTGAGCTTATTTTAAACATCATCAACTTCATTTTCTAAACTTCTTTCAGCAAATTACCTATTTGGATTTTTGCCTCTTGATTCTAAACCAGCATTTTGTTCAGTCCTAAAAAAAGACTGAATGTCAAATGGCTCCAGAACTTTGGACAAAGTGCTCCCTATAACAGAACAAAGTATCCTGGTGGTGTAATTTGTGATGTTTCCTACTGATGTGCTCATCCAAAAAAGCATGTCTTGCTCTCTCAGCATTTGGTAGCCAACATGTTGTCTCGTGCTGACAACCACAGCCTGTCCCAGATTAATTTAAGCCTTGGTGACTTGCTTAGCATCAGAAATCCAATTTTTGGTGCAGTTTGGAATAGAGCCTCTCTCTTCTGTTGTGTCTGGGTTCCTTGCTGTAATTGTGGGGCAGCTTTCCCACTGAGTGAGCAAGCCTCTGGTGTATCCAAGCCCATCAGAATGAGCAGGTCCCACTTTGTATTTTGATGAATTCTTCTTGCTCAGTAATTTTTTTTGCACTTTTAAAACACAATTTAAAACATGGGAAAACATGATTGTCTAATTTTTAACCAGCTGTTAATTTTCTGCTTTGGCAATTTGGAATCCTCCACTACGTGTAAAGCAAGCAGGTTGAGAAAGCGATTGTGTTGGAAGCTGAGGAACAACCTGCATGTATGTAGGAACTTGAGCAACTGGGGTTAACCATCTGATGGTGTTCTGGAGAGTTGGTTTGTTTTACTCAGGTTTATGGGATGTGTAACAGGTCAAGGATTTACAGTATAGGGGCTTCCAGCTCCTTTTGTTCTTAAGAAATGGTGCTGACATTTGCAGACCACCTTATTGTAGTGAGGCACAGGCTGAGGAATCAAGAACGAATAAGATACCTATACAAATACCAATTCCTTTTTCACCCTTTATCACAAAGACAGTTCCTTTCCTAATGAATCCATAATGTCTCTGTAGGTTGCACAATCATGGAGAAAACTAGTGATTACTTTAGAGACAGGACACACAAAAGGCAGTGGGGTGTGACCCAGTGCGATGTGTTCACTGCAATGCCAGATATTCACTTGTGACCTTTTGTTGGAGTGTTTATTGCAAACCAGAGGTGTGCTTTTTAAAATACACAGAGGCACGTTGTAATTGTAATTATAATTTTTATATATCGGTTTTAATTTTTCAATAGCCCATTTAGCTATTGAAGGAGAGCAGGAAAAGGACCACAGAAAGCACCTCTTGCAGTTTCTTCCTCCCTTCTACAAATATCTGAGGCAGTAGGATGGTATCCTGTGGGGACACTGCATGGTGACAATTTTAAGGAGTCCTTACCATGCATTTTTTTGCCAGCATTATGAAGTTTGTTGGCCTGAAGGTTTCCCTCTTTGGCTGCAGCCCCAGCAGGTGCTTAGAGCCTCCTGAGTTCTCTGTTCAGCAGAGGAACGAGGGCCAGGGTTGGCTTTGGTGTGGCAGCTGGCAATGGGTGGTTGTGATTGCCTATTAATAGGTATTCATTGTATTAATTAAGCTGCTGCTGTTAAACCCAGAGCTAGGGGAGAGCTTTTCAGCTGCCTGTTGTAAAGTAAGCTGTAAAGTAAAGTACCACCTGTGAAATGGTGGTACTTAGAGGGCTCCAAGGCTTGTGAGATGGCTTTTCAGGCTGACAGCACCCTCTTTCAGAGATGTGTTTGTCTCTACACAAGTGACAAATGGCATTCACTTCTCTGGAAGCTCTGTACAGTTGCTTTTGTGAACCTTGACTAGCAAGAGCCAAGCTGTGATCTAATACTGCTTTTGTTCCTCAGCTGCAGGCATCTTATGACAAAGACTTTCAGCCCCTTTCTTGGCACTATGTGAGTCTTGTTTTGCAGCCCTTTGGGTTTTGGCTTCTTTAAGGTTTTTCTTTATTTTTCAGTATCAACAAACAAGAATATTCACATTTTATTTTCCTTTATGATACCATTTGAAGTAGTATGTGACTTTTTGGGATGGAGGTGGTTTGTTTTAGCATGTTTTACCATGATGGAGAACCCTGTAGTGCCTCTTAGGACTACCAGTACTCTGGTTTTTTGCTTGTTCAACTTGAGTACTTCACACTTTTTCCAGTTCAAGTTTAAGTCCAGTTCAATTCCACTTCTGTAGCACATCAAGCAAGTGAACTGTCCTCTCAAATGCACTGGAGAAGGATGTGAGGAGCAAAGCTGAACAGTCCTATTAACTCCAGTGGCATGACTGGCCCCCTTCATGAGTGCTGCTGAGGAAGGACAGTCTGAGACTTCCCTCCAGGTGGTCTCTCAAGCAGAAAGGTAACAATTGAAGGAAATTCCTTTCCTGCCACCAACTCACAAGCTCAACAAACAATCCCTTCGTGGAGACACTGGGGTCATCACTCTAGTTTCTTATTTTTCGTCGTTCACTACTTGGAATTTGTTGAGCAGTTCCTTTCTGGAGGGATTAGGGAGCAGTGGCCTGTTTCTCCCTTCCTGAACCTCTTCATGCCTTTCTAAGAAAACCAAGAAAAGAAAACATCCTAGAGCCTGTCCTGTGTCACCATACATGACTTCAGTTCCTCTGCCAGAGTACAAGCTAAAATCTTCTTTGTGTACATGTGTAGGTTGTGTGACTGCTTTTGTTTAAGGGGTTCTTTATTCTAGGAAAACTAGAAGGCCAAAAGCAACTCAGTTGTATGAGTAACACATCAGTAGTATTCAGATGGAGGCATGCTTCTGTAGAAAGCAACACCCTTCCGTCTAAGGCTGCTGTGTTACCCTTTTATGTGCAGTGTACTGACTGATACTCAGCCCTGCCCTGGTGTCAGGGCTTCCTGATTTATGAGCTTACAGTAGAAGCTGCTGATTGTAGCCGCTTCTGAAGAGCATGTAAAAAGTCACCAGCTTTGACAGATGTGACCCAGTGTAACTTCTTTCAGGTTTTGTTTTCTATAAATTCTTGTTTTGCAGAACTCCAGTTTCTTTCATCAAACTGTTAGAAGATGATGTTCCACTAAAGAGCCTGTGGCACGCTGTGTTCTTTGCAGGGCTTCTGTTGATCACTGGTGCAGTTTAATAGCTTCATGTGTAACAGGCTTGGCTGTGCTAAACCCGTATGGTGTATGCACTGCTTCTTGTAGCTTGTTCTGGCTGACATACACTCTTGCACCCACTCATTCCTTTTAAACCCTTCAGGGCATCATGCCTTTGGTTAAGGTCATGAGTAGGGTGGGACACAGCCTTCTGTTGCATTTCTTGCTCCACCTCACTTTTGGAAGATCATGTCATCAATTTTACTGCTCTCCTTATTTTTGCCTTTTCCTTCAGGTCTTTCTCCCCTGGCTTTGTAGTGGTGTCCTTTTTGACTTGAGTTGCAGTGAGGAACCACATACCTAAATACATCTTTGCCAGCTCAGAGTGGTAAGACAGGTCTGGGCAAGGAGGGATGTCTCTTTGTGGACACAGAGCAGGCTGGAATGTGGATGTAGCTGCCAAGACTAACTCCTTGAGGTGAAGGTTTTATTTCTTTCCTGTGAGTAAGCTGGGACTGTGTTAGCTCGGAGTAGCAATAGGTTTAAGAAAACGAATTCTTCTTGTTTCCTCTTCTCTGTTTCTAAGAAAAGATCCTCCTTGTGTTAAGAAATCAAAGCAGAGGCTGGATGCTTGCTCTGAGCCATTTGCCATCACGGGGAAAAGGAAGCAGCAAACTTCTTGTCTTTTTTTCTTCCTAGAAAATGAAGGGAACTTGAGTTGTTGAGTTGGCAGGTCACTGATACATATCTGCCCCGTCTGAAGAAGTACTTAACTTTTACATAACTACCTATGAATGTATTTGGGGAGCTGGCAGGCTGCAGAGCACTGTGTGGTTCTCATTATGTTGGTGTTTTTACGTTTGTTGAAAACGGGCTTCTTTTAGGGGTGGTAGAATTCCTTTTAAGTTGCCATTCAGAAACACCCAGAAGGGAGCTGAGGCTTGACAGCTCAGCAGATCGTGCTGTGCCCTAGCTCCAGGCAGGGTGCTGGTGTGCCCTTAGGAACAGCACATGGCATGGAGCAAAACCTGGAAGCCCTGCTACGGTCCTATTGGCAGGACTCTGGAATTCACAGTGCTGGTGTACCTTACGCAGCATGTGAAACACTTAGCTTGCTCTGTCTCATTTTTGCTGCTGTAGCTGCTGAATGCACAACTACCTGATTAATGCAGAGGCTTTAATCTTGTGACCCCCTTACTAACACCTATTAATTGCACTCACAGATTTATAAATTTGTAAAGCTAGAGGGGATGATTATGTTCTGTAATTCAGTCTCTCCATGCAGCTGAACACAAATCTTCCACTAAATCTAGCGTTTTATTATCTTCACTTGAAAAGTGAGTGCCTTATTTTAAGAATTTGTTTTCTAGCCCCAGTCTCCAGTCATTGGAATTTCTCGAACCATTGTCGGGCCTGTTGCTTGTAGGAGAATCAGGCTGGTCTTAATCTTTGCTTTTTAAAAATAGAATGAGCAGAGCTCTTGGAACTGCCTCAATACAGAACGTCAGTTCACAGAGGTTGCTCTTCCATTTACTTTTTCACTTCCTACCTTCTTTCTAAATAAAACCCCTGTTTGCTCTGCTAGTCATGTTTACATGTGTGCCATAACTTGCCTCTTTATTGTTCCCCATTTTTGTCATGTATCTCAAAGATAACTTTACCCATTTTGAATAGTATCTGGCACAGACTTCTGTCTGCTTGAATATTTACTGAGACCCTCTATCATCATCATCATCATAGCATCCACGAGAGGATTTCTGTTTCAGGAGTATAACCTACACTGTTTTGGTCCTGGACTCTTCTTGGCTTCACATTACTCTCTCATCTTGCTCAGTAAATCCTGTGAAGAAAATACAGAACAAGTGCAGAAACAGCCTCTATCAATGTGTTTCTCTTCCCTGGAACAATCTTGCTTAAGTCTTGTGTACTAGGTTTTAAGAGCATTCAGGATTCACCAGTCTCCTTTTAAGCATCTCAAGTCAGATGTTTGGAATGTTTCTGCTTTACCAGTCAATAAGAGGCTGCTCTGGATTCCCCCTCTCCCTCATAAATACACCTCTTCAGTGTTAAACCTTTTATATGTGAAGAATCAGTTCTCTGATGCTGATGTTCCCAGAAACAGGATGACTTAGAAGTAAGCCTTTCTGCTAAAATGGTGTGGGATTTAGTCTGTTTGCTCTTTGTTTAGCGGGTTTGTATATAAGCACGGATTGGGTCAGTCTCCCCCTTTCTCCCTATGACTTTCTCTGCTCTGTTCCTGTCTGCTGGAAGTCCTTTACCACTGGGTGACACTGTTTGATAGTTCTTAACATTTACAACAGTGAAGCTGGGAAGAAACCATCCTCTGACTCTTTGGACTTTTGATTTTGAATCAAGGCTCAGTTTTCATATGAAATCCCATGTTTTAATGTAGTTAAACTTGATTCAACCAAATCTGTCCTGATGTTCAATTTTGTCCTTCAAACGGGCTGGTCTAGGACACTGATATTGCACTGGAGCTGCAGAGAGAATAAACTGATCTGATTTGCTTTACAATCTTAAAATGCCTTTAATAAATGTGTCATTTCAGAATCTCCTGTGGATCACTGTTGACGCATATCTAAATAAATTGCTAGTTATCTTTTGGGATTAATCTAGTTGCAAACTGTGCTGTGGAGTGCATTTCCTAAGAGGCATAATTTCAGTGATCTCTTCCTGAAAGCCATGGTTACTGCAGTGTAGTAATTAACCTGTGTAGTGCATTGGTGAAAGCCAAATAGAGATTCAGTTGCCTTTGCTAGTCATGGTTTATTCCTTTCCAATGAATGACATCAGATGAGGTTGAGGGGAGGGGGTTTGTGCATGATACACTGTTGTTCTGCAGGAAGAAAGCAATATAGTTATGAAGGGCCTTTCTGATGAGAGATGTCCAAAACACTCCTTGCCATCAGAATATCCTTCTTGCATCCCCAACCCTGTCAAGGGATTTCAGCAATCACAAGGAACTGAGTAACATGAATGTGGAGATAATGAGTTCCTTAATAATCATGCAGGACTTTTGGGGAAGAGAAATGATGTAAGATGCATAGTCTGCTTTATCTGCTGTTAGTGACAGATTGGAACCATGGGGTTACAGTGGGTTTGAGCACTGTTCACAGTGTGCTGGTCTTCATCCTGTGCCTTTCAGTCTTCTCCACTGCCTGTATGAGTAAGTAGTTGCTAAGTAGTTTGTTGCAGGAGAATCTGTGTCTGAGTTTTGCCTGTGTCTTGGCTGTCGTGGTAGATGAAGGTCCCCATCTCCGTCTGTCCTCTCAGTGCTCTTTACAGCCCACCTTGCATGGAGACCTGCTGCAGCAGGAGAGGAGAGGCACTTTCTTTCTCTCATCTTCTACCTTTGATTACACATCTGCATTGATAACCTCTTCAGCATTTCAACTGAGTGAGAGAAGAAAGAAATGCAACTGTTCAGAGCTGGTGCTTTCAGCTGGTTTCAAAGCCAGTGGCAAAGAGGGAATTTTCTGTTCATTTGGCCTGGTGATTTTAGTGGAAGGTGAGGCTATTCTTAAAGCTGCTTGTATCTTTCTGTATCTCTTTTCCAAGTATACTAGAGACCAACAGGAACCAGCCTTTCTGTCCTCACCAGCATTGCTCTTTAGCCCTCAGCTTTTGTGGGGAGCTAGGCTCTTCCCTTTGCACCCAAGACTTGACTGAACTTCAAAGCACAGGAACAGAGACTGCCTGGTGGTGTTTAAATTGAACAAGAGCCATAAGCAGCTCTTTGCATATGAGAGAACTAAAGAGTGCGAAGCATTGCCCCCAATCTTGCACACAGTCTCCCTTTAGGTGTCAGTGCCAATGCAAACATCTTTAAAATGATCCTCTTTCTTCTGGTGTCTCATCTAGTGGATTTTATCTGTGCTTTGTTGACATTAACTCTCTCAGCAGTACTTAAGGGAAGAAAATGAGCTTTAACTGGATGGATTTTCTTGAGAGTTTGAGTGGTTTAGTTCATTTTGATATCCTCCAAAGTGACAACAGGAACATCTTCAGTAGCCAGCAAGCTCTGCTTCTTTCTATATCCTTGACATCACTGAGATTGCTTTGGGCTGCCTCAATCAACTGAGCAGCACCCTTGCTCCTGAGAGAAGTCTATGTGGTATGCCAGTCTTTCAGTAGCCACGCAACTGATGATACCCAGTATAAGAAAGGCGCTATGACTTGAAACAGAAGTTTTTCAATCTTGCTGCTTCATTTTGTCTGCTGGGATCTGAAGATGACAGGATGCAGTGAGATTTGCCTTGCAAAAACTCGTGCTGGCTTCAAAGATGCTCTTCTCTTGGAAGTGGAAGGGACACCTTCCACTAGAGCAGGTTGCTCCAAAGTGCAGTCACACTTCTGATCTGGCAGCAGAACTCTTGTAGCCAGGAAGTGGCAGCCTTGCTGAACAAAGTATGAGGGGATGGGAGAACTACAGCCATCAGGACCTTTCTGGTCCTTCCCTCTCCCTCCACAGGCAGTCAGGATGGGTTTTGCCATGATCCAAACCCTGCCATCCCTTTCAGCCACAAAACGCAGTGAGAGTAAGAGCCAGACACCTTGAACAGTGGCTAGAGCATCTTGGCTAGGAAAACTATTTTGTATTCTGTTTTCAGGAACTCTTACTTTGAATTAAAGGTGAACTGTGGGAAGTTATTAATGGTATCTATAATCAAGGATTAATCAAGTAAATCTCTCTAGTCAAGAGCCTCTTGCTGCACTGAGAGCATACGGATAGAAATGATGGCAGTGGTGAACTTTCATGTGCAAACAGCACTAAAATGGTGCCTGGAAGCACACTCTGCATTGAAGTGGCTCTTTTCCCTTCCACCTGAGCTGATGTGAGGTGCTGCTGGTTGTGTAATGTCTGAGCAGAGACACGCTGAAGAGTTTTTATTCCACTACCTCTTGAAATCAGAAGGGGGAGAGTAAAGCCGTATTTCTTCTCAAGGAGTGCCTTTGGGTTACTTGTAACACAGCACAAGTCTACACAGTAGTTTAAAGAGCTAAAAATGTAAGTCTTCAAAAATAGTGTTTGATGGTTCATAGCACAGCTCAGGGAAGATGTTGAAGCTTTTCTGAGAGTGGAACCTTCAGGAGGTATTCAGTGTTTGAGCTAATGCTTCTGTGCAAGGTATCAGGTCAAGGATTTATTAAGGCAAGAAGGAAATCAAGTGAATTTGGCCTTAATGTAACTTCTGGGTCCTGGACTAGGCTGTTATTTTGCTGTTCATTGGTATTTTTAGGCATTTCTTTATCTGCCTTTTAAGGGGCCTCAACCCTACCTTTGCTTTCACAGCTGGAAAGAATTGTGGGAATCATTCGAATGGTGAAAATGCCATATATATGTATAATAATCTAAATATATGGTATCTCACAGGCATTTTTATATTCAGATTCCATGTGCAGAGGGTGATTTCTGGTATGAGGAATACCAGAGAGAAAATAGGTGCAAGTCCCTGCATGCCATATAAACACAAGGGGGTTTTTGGCATGGACTTTCCTCTCTTGTGGAAGCCATGGAGCCCTCTTATAGCAAAAGCTCTGGCAGCTGCTAAATCCTTAACCTGGTCTTGTTAATATCTGCTTTGGATCTGTTAAAAACACCAGTGGCTGGTTGTAGCTCTCTTTGTACACGTGTTTCCAGTGTTATTACCATTGAGGGACTGAAAAAAAAACCATCTATAAATAGAATAAAAAGAAATAAAGCTATAAGCAAATGTAGCTGTTGGACACATTCCCCGACATGTAACCTGTGTGCTTCTGGCACGCCTTGGTTCAGTTGTGTCTATTCCATATGACCAACTTGAAGGGTCTCTTCATTCCTCCTGCATTTACCTATGCTCAAAGAAAAATAAATGGGAGAATTGCAAGCTTGTGACCACTTGGTCTCAGCTCTCCAAGGCTGAGGTACCAGTATGGTACTTCTTGATTGCTCTAAGAGCATCTTGAAAACATTATACTTCTTCCTAGGAGGATACTTGAAATTATTTTTATACAGAGGCATTTTCTTTGTCTAATGGGATATTGAAATTGCTTTGCAGTTCTGTTTGAGGAGTTAGAATTCCTCTTCCATGCAGGATCCACAGTTTATTGTTTCTCTGTGGAAATCCACGTGCACGTAAGAAGTGACAGACAAAGTATATGAGAGCTACTCAGGCAGGACAAGGTAGGGTAGAGA
Organism: Nestor notabilis; assembly: GCF_000696875.1. NCBI lineage: Eukaryota > Metazoa > Chordata > Aves > Psittaciformes > Psittacidae > Nestor > Nestor notabilis. The sequence goes on along the minus strand of NW_009909847.1, from coordinate 31,768 downwards.
AATGCTTCTGTGCTGCATGTGCAGCAACAGCTAATTTGGGAGATGCGATGGTGAAGCACCTGCCAGATTAGTGTGTGTATTAAACCTGAGCCAAGCTCAGCTCAAAACATCCCCCAAATCCAAATCTCTTCCCTTGGTTTTGGAGCAAGGTAACAGGGAAACACAGAAGTGGATTGTACATTCTCAATTGATCATGTACCAGCAGATGGTTAAAAGGAACCCCTCAAATGCTCTTAAGGCAGTATATTCCTGCTAAGTGATTATTTGGATAATTCATGTCCCACTACTGCACCTTCTGATGATGTGAAAGCAGCTTTATGGGTTGTGACTTTGTGGTGATGAGCACTAGAGACTAGTGGGATTCATATTTTTCTAATTGTTATTGCTTGGACATTGATTAAACTTCATTTAAGGACTTTTAAAGGATTCTTTCGTCAAGCTTGGCTGGTTTATAGGTGTGAGCCTGAATCTCTCAATGAAACCAGTGCTTTTCTGCCAGCTCTGTTCCTGTCTGCTGCTGGCGTGGTGAGTCCTTTGTGCCTCAGTTTCCTTTTCATGTGAAACACACCTGTGCTTTTGTAAACGTTTGCTTTGAAAGGGTGTGGGTAGAAATCACACTATTTAATCCTATTGTTTGTGCATAACCTTACACAGTGACTCTGCAGGACTATGTCTGTGGCCTCCAGCCAGGCTGAGGTCTGCAAAGGGTGTCAGAAGAGTCAGTGAGTGGGAACTGGGTGCCCTGTTTCTCTGGAAATCCTAATCACATATGGAAAGCATCGTGAGTTCCCAAGGGAGTTTCATTCATTCAAGTTTGCTGCTAGTAGAGTTCATGTTACATGAGGAAACCACGATTCCTGACCTCCGAGTTGAAGGCATGTTTTTAAAAGCAGAGATGGGCCAGAAGAAAGAAGAATAAATATACTTCTTTATAAGGGCTTGCCAAAAGGGAATCTACAGGCTGCAAATTCTCACATCAAACTTTCTGAGAAGTGATTGAATCAAATTGTTTTTCAGGGGCTTATGTTAAAAGCACACTACATTGTTTCTGACAGTTGTAGGGTAATTCTGTGGTTTTCAGCTCTTCCTAGAGCAAACAAGACTCATCTTGAGGAAGCAGCAGGTTATTTTCAGATTTACTTTAATGGAGAGCTGTCTGGTAAATGCCTTTTAGAAGACTCACAGCCCCATCAATGCAACAGAACTCCTAGAGTACAGAAAAGCAAATATTTACAGAGCAGGTTTATTTTGGGTGGAGGCTGGATATGTAACATTGGAGTTGGTTTAGTTGTGATAAGCCTGATGTGAACACTGAGGAAATATGAATCGTGGCCTTATTTAAAGGAGAAAAGAACTGTAGCTAGTTTGTTCATTGTCTGTGGGAAAGAGAACAGACTTCCACGTGCTTATTATTAATGTCATGGTGCTGTGTGATGTATGCTGTGGGTTGGGGTTTGTTTTTAGCTTCTTGCCAAGAAGATAGAGCCGGGCTCTTCACTGTGCTGTGTGGCTGGAAGGTGAGAGGCAATGGGCTTCTGTTGAAACAAGAGCTTCATATGGGTGTAAGGACAAACTTCACCATGAAGACAGTGAGGCAGGGTTGCCCACAGGGGCTGTGCAGCCTTGGGGGACTTCAGCACCTTCTTCTGACCTTGGTTTTCCAATGATCCCAGGTATTTGGCTCATGTGATTGTTTGATTGAGGCAAGGGCTCTGAAGGGGTGATGGGAGAAGTATTTTTATCGCATGAGCCACGTCAGTAAGAGGTTTATGCCATGTACAGCAAGATGCTTACACAGTTTTGAACTGTGAACAATTAGTTTCAGAGGTCCTTGGGAGAACTGGTACCCCACAGAATGCAAAAATGCTACAGCAGAACTTGCCTTGAAAAACTAATGCAGAGCCCACCCTGAGAGCAGCTCACGCAGGTGTAATCTGTTTCTCATCGCATTTGCTCCATAGAATCCTGGTGTGGGAGATGGAGCACCAATAAAACACAGTTCACATCACCCATTCAAACAAGGAAGCTGAAAGGACTATGTCAGGTCCACGGAACACATTCAAATCCAGAGGGGCTTCCCTGCATCCTCTGGAAACGTAACCCTGTGGTTTTGCTTCGTTATCTGTACATGTGGCCCAAGCAGGGTGATGGTGGTCCAGTATTAATGTACTGAAGTGTTAGTGGAAAGCCTTCCACTGTATCAAGTGGATTTTGAATCAGACCTGAGCAACAATATGAGATTCCTCATGAAAAAAAGAATAGTTTAGGGATTAAACTGAGACTGAATTTTTAGGGCTTACAGCCTGTGAAGTGAGAGAGGGAGGGAGGGGTTCAAACAGTGAGGTATAAATTAAAGCACGTACTCAGCTTTTGCTGGAAAATAGGTGGCAAATCCCAGTGATTCTCTCCACATACAGTGTGCAGCATTCAGCTGTTCTGGCACTCAGGCTAATGGAGGTCTCCTGCCTTTTCTTTCATGTCCCATTGATTCATCTCAGTAAACCCACATGCTGTGAGATTGTTTTTTGGGGTCTGTTTGAGGGGCCAGTGTTTCATTAAACTGATAATTGCAGATTCGGCAGTTGTGCAGGTTTCCACAACAGCAAACAGAGGCAGAAGTGCTCTGAATGTGCTTTGTTTTGGATGCTGAGCTTTTTGTGACTGAGGCTTTTCACTGGAAGGGAGTATGAATGGTCACATATGAAGTATTTGAAAACAATCCTTGTCAGCTGTTGATTAAAAGTGTTGTGGTTTGGTATATAGATACATTTGCTATAACAGGCTAGGAAAATCCCGGATTTCCAGCTGATATAAATCATCAAGACTTCATCACCATCAGATCAGTGGATTGTCAGTGAAATACGGTCTTTAGAACACAACCTCACCCAACTTTTCCTCCTCTACCTTTCCACTCAAAACTCTGTCCCCCATCCCAGCAATCTCTGGCAATTTCCACATGGAAGCTTTTGCTCAGCACGCTGCGGTTTAGAGCTTATCCACAGAAGGTGTTTTCCCCATAGCTGACATGGGAGTGGTGGCAGAAAATGAGACTTCATATAGTTTGGTACATACTCATAGTATTTAGTACAGTCAGTATTTAAAATGTCTTTAGGGTCTCAGTATTGCTGATCTAAAAATCCTTCATCTGAGTAGGCTTATTAAAATCAATAGAGCTCTTCTTCTCACACTTAACCTCGACTATTTGTCCAGTCCTTCTTAAAACAGGGGGAATCTGTGTCTCCAAGTCAAGGGATGAAGGCTGTTGGAGATGACATTGGTGTGAAATTACTGTCTAGATGCTATGGATGTTTGCTCTGAGACCCTTTACTTACTACAGGCAAAATTAATCTAGGAAAAGCATAACTGTTACCAGTATAATATGCTGCCTTTATGTTTTAATACGTTATTAAAAGGTCATTCAGTGGAGCTTTACTGGAGCTTTGCCATTGTTTTACAGATACTGTGAACAAGGATACTGAACCCAAAGATCCATATCCCATTCCAAGAAAGATTATGGCTGAACCAGACTACATAGATGATGACAATCCTGAATTAATTAGACCTCAGAAATTAATTAATCCTGTGAAGTCATCCCGGAATCATCAAGATCTCCATAGAGAACTGCTCATGAATCAGAAAAGGTAAGAGTCTAAAAACCACTTGTGCCACCCTCCCGCCCCAAACACACAGCTTGAGTTTTAGTTTCATCAAAATGACATTCTACCCAAAACTCAGCAGCTGGTTCACATCTTGTAGATGAAAGGAGTCTGATTCTTAACCGTGGCATTTATTTGTGTTGGAATCTCAGTTGCTCTCCAAAAGCTTGTTTTAAAAGACTTCTCATTCTAGTTTTGTGAATACTCACAGAGGGTCAGTTTCAAGGGGAAGCCGTTCAGTTCTCCCCTGTCACATTTCAGACGGGCTACCTGGGCACTGGAATTTGTCTTGAACTCTTAATTTAGCAAAATGTTGTCAAGTACTTTATCAGTTACCAACAGGATGATAAAATCTGTGGGTTTTTCACCATTCCCAGTTTATGGGGCCACTTTTAAATCAAAGAAATCCTGTATTTCAGATGAATCTGTTCTCTCCTTACATGCTCTTTCTTGCAGCATGGTATGACAGTCTGATGCCTGCTCCACTGCTGCACAAGTGTTTCTTTGTGTGTTATGCAAATGCTACTTCTTTCATTCTGGGATGGGATGCACAGCTGTTGCTCTGTATATTGCTTTTAGAGATATAAATAACTGGAACTTGATTTCATCAACTTCAGAGAGAAAGGCACTTGGCCCAGAGATAGCTGAAGTTCTCTTATTAAATCTCTTCAACAATGTAAGACTCATTTAGAAAATGCAGAAAGAAAACAGCCACCAGGCCACACAGTGGAGGAAAAGCCACCAAGCTTATTGCTGCTCCTCCATTTAAACAAACAGAAACTCACTGTGATGTAAACCAGTGATTTGGTGCATAGAAGCCACCCAAAATGGACTTTCCAAACGCAAGGGCGTGGGAATCCACTAAACAGAAGGGAAATAACAGTATTTCAGAGTGCATTTGAGAATCAAGTTGCTGGTTGAGACCAGGACCTTGAGAAGGGAGAGGAGGAAGCTATTGCTTTGGCTAGTCCAGCACAACTGGATTTATCTATTTGGCAGGAAGAGTCACATTATAAAATTCCTCTCTGGCAGGGTAGGATTTTGAGGGGAGAAGGTGTATTTCTACTTGTAATAGTAAAATCCTCACAAAAGCTAGGCTTAGATACTTAACTCCAAATGTATTGTATAGACAATGCAGCCTTTCTTCAGTGATGGAGTAGAAATGTTCTACAGAATACCAACTGAATTGGAAGAAACTGGCCTAAATAGGTGTTTGTCCTATTTTTCATTAATGAGATTTAACATCAAAGTCAGTTCCTAGCACCAGGAAGTTTATAGTCATTGAAAGAAAGATAGTCAAAGTTTCCCAACTTATGATCTATTTCTAAAGGATGTGGAGGCTGCAATAAATTAAGGCTATTTCTTTTTTCCTTCTAAGTTTATGAAAGCATAAAGCTCTTTTAAATAGTTATGGAGCTCTTTTCTTGTGGGGAGAATATCCTATTACGCAGACGAGTTGTGCAGCCCTCAATACCCATCTTCTCTTATTGTGAGATTTTGATTAGCTGCAGCTGTTAATTTTAGATTCCTATTTATTGGCACAGAAATGAACTATATTGAGGGTTTCCACCAGCAGAAAAAAATTGGTGTTTTTGAGAAGAGGGTTAGTCTTTTTGTGCTTCATGCCACTGTACTGGCTCTGATATGAGGCTTTTTGGTAATGTAGGTATTAGGCTTGTGCTCTGCTTTGTTACTGCAATCTGTCATGTGTATGGAGGACTTTTAGTGCTTTTGTAGAAGTCTGCTTAACAAGCACCTTATTTTGTTGTGAAGACTCTGTAGGCACCAGCAGCTTTGCTTTTTGAGCAGTCAGCTCTAAACAGCCATTTCTGGATCTTAGAATCATAGAATCAGCCAGGTTGGAAAAGACCTTTAAGATCATCAAGTCCGACTTTTACCCCAGCACTGCCAAGTCCACCACTAACCCATGTCACTAAGGGCCTCGTCTACATGGTTTTGAACACTTTCAGAGACAGTGATTCCACCACTTCCCTGGGCAGCCTGTTCCAGTGCCTGACAACCCTTGCAGTGAAGGCGTCTTTCCTCATATCAAATCTAAACCACCCCTGGTGCAGCTTGAGGCTGTTTCCTCTGGTCCTATCACTTGTTACTTGGGAGAAGAGACCAGGCACCTCCTCGCTCCATCCTCCTTTCAGGTCGTTGTAGAGAGATATCTTAGAAGATACTAGCCAGTGCTGCTCTGATCATTCTCCTTGCCTACTGTGAGCAGTTGAACTGATACAGTTATTTACTTGCAGAAATGGTAGTTGTTTGGGGCAAACAAAGATCCAGGTAGTGGTGCCTCAAGGCACTGGTCACTTACCTTAAGCTGGTTTTACTTATTAGAAGTCAGCCTCATCTCTGCAGATTATTGACCCTGTCCCTTCCAGAGGTTTTAACACCCAACTTGTGTTCTAGCACGCTTTGCTTACTCTACATCAAAGCTTTAGGACTATTTCTTTAACCAGAACAATCACTAGGAGGTGTTACAAGACTCCCAGTTAATCCAGTAGCTGCCTGTTTGTTGCTTTTCCTTTTCACATATGATTGACATTACAGCTCTGACTACCAACCCCACTGACTGAGAGGTTGTATTTACTTCTGTGGGTCCCCTTTATTATAGCTACAGCACATGAAATCATTGTGCCTCTGCTTTGTTATGCTGCAACCTTGCTGAATAAAAGCAGGAACGAGTAATGTTACTTAGCAGCTTGCCTCTGGTTTGTGGCTGCCTTGAATTGTTAATTTCCAACATGGAAGTTTCCACTGATTCAGCTCTCAGTGATCCAGTAGTAGTAGTAATACAAAAATCACTCCAGCTTTTCTCTGCCTGACTTAAGTTTTATGTGTTAAATTGTAATTAAAATAGCATGAAACATTAAATATGAACACAATCTCACAGCTTCTGTTGCATTCAGGCCATGAGATTTATTATGAGAAAGAGGGAACAGCATTTGGTGTCGCTAAATATTTGATTTTGTTGTCAGGGTATGTACAGGGCTACGTGTGTTGCATAATATATGGAGTCATTCACAGATGTCACCATAAAATGGCATTTTAATGTAGTATTGGACATGCTGTCAGATACACATATTATGGAAGAATCGGGCAGCCACAGATGTGTAGCACGTAGGGAAGGGGAAAAGCAGCTTTCTGAAAGCTTATTGAGAAGCTCTTAAAGTTGAAATAAAAAATGGTTGATGTTAAACTTAATGCTGGATGTTCTTACATAATAGTCTTCACAGGGAAGGCAACAATAAAGAAGGCATATTTGGGATCTTTCTGCTCTGACTTAAGTGACGCTGATACCTGAATAACAGGGAGAGCTTTGAATCTTAACATAACAAACCTTGAAGACATGATAGCATAACAGACAGAAAAGAAATAGCTGAAGTCACAAAAATAAGTAGGGGTGAGTGTGCATCTCTGTGTGTGCCTGTATAAATAAAGTCATGCATCTTCCCAAAGAGTAAGCTTTCTCATTTTAGAGTAGTTGGCTCGGAAAGCAATTTGTTCTGAGCAGACTTGAAACATGCACTTGATGTAGTACCTACAGCCTTGTGAGAGGGAGAATCCTCCAGCCTTTGTCTGGTCTCCAAGGTGACTGCAACTTTTTTCTTCTGGATTTGTGTTGTCTTTAGGCTCTTTTGAGTGCAGCCTGGCAGCTTGCACTGGAAATAGCTTCACAAACAGGCATGGGTACAGCTCTCACACTTTCAAGCAAGGGCAGAATCCAGGGTTCCCAGAGCAGCGTGGTGAAATCCAGAGGGAGACCACTCTTTAGTGCTGTCCATGCAAACTTCTGTGGGCATAATACCCTGCATAGGACTGTCTGAACACCATGTCCCCAAGTTTTCAGCCAGCAAGAGAAGGCTTTTTATCCAAAATTTGTTTCTGGCTCTGCTGGTCTTGATTTGTGATGCGTTTTTTAATCTGTTCTTCTAAAATTGAGAGGGATAGAGGGAAGACTAAAGATTAAAGTCAAAATAATGAATTATACAGGAGAAACACTAGCATGCATGTTAAAGGGAAATACCCTCAGTAATAACATGGCTTAAATTCTAGTTTAAGGAATTTGCCTAGAAACCAGGTCTGTATGTTTTTTTTCCTTTTAAGTAATTATTAATATTCTAATATATCTAAATAGGCAACTACCTTACTTTATAAAACCTGCCTACACAATCCTATGTGAATTTCTGCTGATTAAACCTGATCTCTTTCTCCCCTGTTTCCCCACCACCACCACTCCTCCCATTGAATTTGCAGGGGTCTTGCACCTCAGAACAAACCAGAGCTACAGAAGGTGATGGAGAAAAGGAAACGAGATCAAGTTATTAAACAACAAAAAGAAGAGGAAGCACAAAAGAAGAAATCAGACCTGGAAATAGAGCTACTGAAACGGCAGCAGAAACTGGAGCAGGTAAGATGGGCAGTAAGACTACTTTTATTCATCTACATCTGAGCTACACACTTGAGGCTCTCTTTGCAGACAGGAAAGAAGCAGCAGCTGATTTCTGGCACATTTCCTCTGATCAAATGCAGATATCTTTTTAGGATGAGTCAAATCACACTTGGTGATTACCTATTTGTTGTTACTTACTATATAGGAACTCTATGGTGTCTGCCTTTGGTCAAATGAATCCTGCATCAGGCAACAGGAATGTGTGTGGAGCACTGACCTACCTTATTCAACCATTGAGACTGTGGTGAACTAGTCAACATTCACAGTCTGACGACACAACCCACTAAGAATGGCTGTTAGGCTGTAGTGCATCAAAACTGGTGGATACTTAGTGAATTAGATCAATTGGTTTTTTCTCCTGGGTTGCATAAGAAACTAGATGACTTTAAAAGATCTTTTGTAGCTTTAAAATGTGTGAGCCCATTGCTCTTTCTGAATGAAGGGGAAGATCCTCCAGCCCTGGGTAAGGAGATGATGTGGAAATGGAGTTCATTGTGGTGAAGGTTACTGCTAGGCACAGGGCCAGCCAAGTGTGTCTGTGCCTCTTAAGGCACTTCAAGTACCTGCAAAGAAATACCTCTACAGTGAACCAAACGCCTCATCAAAGAAGTCACTGTGCTGATGCAGTGTTTGGTTTTAAATAAATGAATGCTTTACAACAGTATCTCCTGGTTTTGTCGATGGAAATCAATTGATTGTGGGTTTTAAGTGTATCATCCTGTCACTTTCCCGTTCAGCTCTTAAGGGCCCAGCTTCAAATGGTTCAGTTTGTGGGAAGATTTGATTTGAAACTGAGCCATCCAAGGACATAGGTAGAGTAGAAAACTCTTTTAGCAGAGGAAAAGCCTGCCCATTGCAAACAATGTTGCGACTCTGTAAACATGATAGGAAGGGCATTAATTGACAACACTACTCATGGAGGAACGTTGTCGTGATTTATTGTAACAAGATATGTCCCTTCCCAGTGAGCCAGAGACAAAGGAGAGATTATTTAGGTGAGCTGTATGTGGTCCCCATTAATCAGGGAGACCTTGGTCTGCTAAAAAACAAAAGCCTCTTTGAGGAGCTTTTGTTAGTTTTCTGAAGGATTGTTGCTTCCTTTCTGCCAGCTTTCTGCCTTCACTGAGGATTGCTAAGCAATCCCTGTTCTGTGTGAAGTAAGCCCTGTTCTCTATGGGCACTGTACAGCATACTACAGTAATATTGCCCCAATAGTAGTTACTCACATTGTAATTTCAAGTGTCTGCATGGGCAGGAGCTCCAGTTGGGTTAAAAATGCCAGTGAATGGGCTCTCAAAAATGAACAACCAAGGGCCAAGGAGGATTTTTCTTTCTCATTATTGCTTTCTGTGATAGACAAAACAGACACAGCAAAGGAGGCTCACGTTCGATACAGAAATCCATACCTAGACACTCAGAAATAAATCCTGCAAGTGTGCTCAGTAGTAGCTCTTGGCATGTGTTCTCCCACAAGGCACATTCTTCCTTGTCCTGTTGCAAAAGCCAGAGATGGGAATTATTGTTGCTTCTTTAATGAAGATGTCCAGGAATTTCTCCAGAAATGCTTCCCCTTGGTTTTGTGCTCGGCTTGCAGAGTTTGTGGACATGTGGAATGAGCTAGAGCCAAGGATTTAAAAAGAGCTATCATTTAGGAGAGAAGATACTCCTAAAGAAATGCAACTTTATCTTTTGCATGAGAGGAAGAAAGGACGCAGTTTAAAGCGTTCTGCGTGGCCAGTTATTGAAACCTTTAGGTTTTTTGTCTTGTATTTCAATGATCTGTTTTATATACTTCTGTTTTTCCCATGTGATTCACTTTTAAGCTGGAACTGGAGCAACAGAAGATGCAGGAAGAGCAGGAAAACGCACCTGAATTTGTCAAAGTCAAGGGCAACTTGAGGAGGACGGTCCAGGAAGCAACAGAAGCACCAGACTCCTAGAGCCAGCGCCTGCTAAGACTTCCAGCTTTCCTGCAGAGAGAGGCTTTTGCAAGTTGTCTCAGTTTTGCCCCTCGAGAGGAAAATAACAGCATCCAGCTGACACCTCCTGAAGATGAGATTTGTAATTCCTGGGACGTGTGGATTAAAAAGACAGCACCGTAAACAGATCGACTTGCCAAATGCAGTCCTGAGATCAATGGACAAGGAGCCCGTTTGTCAGTTCAGTGTCATGGACCAGTCTGATGTGCTTACTCAGAGATTTCAACCAGGGATACTAGAGAAACTCCTTTAGTGTTGCACTGCTTTATCTCTTGTGATCCTAGTTTAGTGGAGATACACAGATCATATTTTGCTTTAAAACAGAACAAAAATCCTCCTGTGATATCTTACAAAGCTTTGCTGTGCAGGTAGATTTTCTCCATCTAGACCTTGTATATCCTAGAAGAATTTGTGTTTATTGGAATTTCAATCAGATCTGGAGGGATATGAGGTATGTTGATTGCTGATGCCCATCCCCACTAGGATAGGCAGGTGTAGGCAAGATGAGAATGCTTAAAATTCACCAGCAGTGAGAAATTAAGCAGCCTTAAATCCCATTTCTCCCTGTTTGGCATATAGAATTTGGGCTATGAAAGAGCAGAAATCTGATGATCCTCTCACCAGGGAGAACCCAGAAGCTGATTTATCTCTATCTCCAAACTTACACTGCTGTGTACAGGCCTGTGCAGTGCTACCTGTGAATTTACCTCTCAATGCAAAATAACCTATCTTCTACTTGCTGTCGTGGCCTTTCTCCTCCAAGGACATGCTGATCTAAGGACAGTGTTAACGCATTACTTGGTAGTGTTTAAACTCATCTGCTGGAACTGCAATCAGGAGACTGATCTGTCATCAGTTCGTGCTCTTTGCTTGCAGGAACTTGGTGCGGTTTCTGCAACAGAGCGGTGTTTAAGCCAGACCAAACTGATAATTAGTATCTACTGAGATGGATTTATTTTTTTCCCTAAAGTGAGGCATAAAATGTAATTCATTTTACCCCAGCCTTTCTTTAGCCTCAAGAAAGAAGGGAAGCGTGTTACCACTGAGTCTTTGGGTCCAATTCTGTCACTTTCTGTCTTTCCACAAATTGCCCCTGTGACTTGCCATTAGATATTGCTCAGCTTGCACAGGGATGGAATAATCTGATCCTTCATGCTTATGACTACTAGTCATCCAGGAAAGCCTGGGATGAGGAGAGGGGAAGAGATTACTCATGTAGGATTATAGAATTGATTTCTTACCTGGTGTGAATGGGTACAGATATCTTATCTTCAGAATCTGAGGGGAGAAATCCTCATCTTCCTTGCTTGGCACAGTCCTAGCTCTCACTGAACCTGTGTTCATCCCTATCACCTGAGGATCTAATCCTAGTCTTTGCTTTAGGATGCTAAACAAAATAATTTCTACTTTGTAATTACATTCCATATAACTGTTTGAGAACACTTTCTGTTGATATCAAGAGTGGCATGTTTGTGTTGTAAAGGTGGTGGTGGAGGGTTTGTTGCTTTGTTTCCAGTTCCTTTTCCCTTTCCTGTAAGCACTGGATGGTTTAAATTCAATTTCAGCATAACACTTGGGACAAAATGCTCACAATTAGAAGTGTTTCCTAGATACAGACTTCCAGTTGTCAAGATCCAGGTGTTTTTTATGAGGACAGAATCAGATTGAGAGTAAATTGAATTGTGATAAGTGGATTGCCATTGATTTAGACTTGCAGCATGACTCACATCTAGAAGATTAAATCTGGTCTACCAGACTCTTCAGATTATGGACATACAACAGACAAAGGCCAAATGTAAGACTCTTCCATGTATTTTCTCTACAAAGGAACACCCTGAGTGCTGCAGGTTCTTCCCCTCTCTTTTTCCCTTCTTCTGGAAGGAGAAGTTCTTCCTTTCTGGCAGCACAAACACTTGCACTGATTGAGTTTGTTTCATGTTGTTGAGACAGCACTATACACAAGCCTTCCATGCCACGTTCGTGTGTTATCTATCTTAGGCGCTCCCAGCCTACCAGACTTCATGCCTCTTGCTTTCCACCCCACAATTAACCTTCTGCTCAGTATGGAATTGTCTAGAAGTTGGTGAGGAAACCCTCCTCTGGCTTGAGCAGACCATTTCCCCTTGGTGAACATGGCAACCCTACCATGCATGCACAGTGAAATGAAGTTGGCATAATCCCAGTGGCACCGGAGTCAACGGAGGACGAGGACCTCTCCTTGGCTTCAGGGAGTGTGTTGGGTGAGGCCCCTCAAGGCTGAAGGCATTCTGCTTTCTCTCCATGTTAGCTTGTGATTCAGGGTAGAGTTTCTCTTTCTGAAACACAGGAGGCCAGAAAACTCCCTTGTACATACAGCGTGCCGTAGGTTTTTGTTTTCAGTTGGAATTAATTCTCTGTGTGAACAGAACATCAACGTGTGTGTTAGAACATCTTTGAATCCTGCTGACCCTTTAGTCTAGAAATCCCGGCCACCTTCATGTCGATTTGACAGGCAAAAGCTTGTCTTTAAAGTCAGGATTGGGCTAGAACAGGCAACCCTCCCATGGGTGGTCAGCTAGTCACACCAGAAGTGTCCTGTGCAGCTGCTCAAGTAAGAAACTGCTTGTCAGTGAGCATAAGCAGCTCCTGATCTGCCCTTTAGCCATATGGGGTTTGAAGCAATCTGGCAAATACTTCAGTGATTTGAAAATGGCTTACTTACCACTTTGTACTTTTTTAAGACTCTTGCTTTTGATAGTATAGCAGTAAATTTTATAGCATTTTTTGTGGCTTTAACCTTCTGTTAATATCTGCACTTGTTTGAGTGTACATATATAAATATATATAAATATAAAAAGGGAGCCTTAATGGATTTGTTTTCATAATTTAATATTTTTTGTATTTGCTCTTGTATAATTGTTTTTAACTAAAGGTATGATGAGAATGAGGGTGGAATACTTAGAACCAAAGTTATGCTTAATAAAACCTACTACATGCTTGGCATACGTGGTGGTGTCTGTCCTGTCCTGCGGGAAGCAGAACCTCGGGCACTGTGCTGAGATACCCAGGTTATTTAAACTTCTGCAATGCAGGGGGAAGAAACAAGATCATGGTGGCTTTTGGCTCCTTAAAGCTGCATCCATGTGTGTGTACACAGAATTATTGGCAGATTAGTTGGCAGAAGCAGCTTGTTGTGTCTCTCAGTCTTATCTTTTGACTATTTTTGATGCAGAAAGCTGCTCAGCTAACACAAGGTGAGGCAGAGCATGAGGGAAAACTGACGGAATCAAATAACTGGAAATCATTCCCTATCCTGCTAACTTCATCAGAGTGCACAAAATTCCACCTTGGAATTGTTTGCATTGAAACAGCTCCATCCTAAAAGGATGAACCTGGTTGCGGGTTCAGTCCTGCAAAGGTCTCTTTAATTTGGCCAATGCTCAACCCTGGGGTTCTAGTAGGAAAAATCTGAGTAAGTAAAAGCAAGTGCACGTGCAAGTGATTTGGTGGGTTAGGGTCAGATTGCTCATTGCTAAGAGCAAAATTCGGTGTTGACAGCAGACAGAGAAAATGAGGATGGGGAGGGACAGAGCTGGGAGAGGTGCGGGATGTCTGCTCTCCACAGAGATCATCAGCTCTTACTGCTGAGCACTGGTCAGCCAGGGGCAGGTGGTGATGGAGGGATGCAGGTTGAGACGGAGTCAGGAGGAGGGGAAGAACAGCGAATTCAGAGCAGATGTCAGGAAATGCTTTTTCCTTCAGGAACTCCCAGCGTGTGGAATGGGTCCTGGCAGTGCTGCGGATGCAACGGCGCTGGACCCGCTCCAGGAGCTGTCAGACATGGAGGAGCTAAAAAGAACAGAGCTAATGAGGGGTGGGTTTCTGTGGCCTGCTGGAGACGCTGCCCTGCGCTCTCCTACCTCGAGCACATCCAAGTGTGTTTTGAATTATCCTTTGATATTTCACTCCAGCTCCAGAAAGCAAACAGTGAGGGCACGTGATCTGCTTTTGTAGCATGTCCAGTGGAAAAAGTGATCTTCCTTTTGTATCTTGCATTGAGCTAATGCATTTTGTCATGTGGCTTTGCAGGGGTTGGTCTGCTGGGGGCTTTGCTTGTGCTCCTGTGGCCATATGCAGATGGGTTGTGTCATGCTGTAGCTACGTGGGAAGTACTGTGAGGTCCTTTAGGTGCTGTTACAGGGTCCATGGATGGCATTCCTAATCTAAAATGGCTGACGGCACTTAAGAAAACAACTGAGCAAGATAGCTGGAGACTGAACAGCTTCAGTGGTGTGGTTGCCACACATCAAACTTGATGTCTTTAGGGTGAAGAATGGGAGCTGGATCCTTAAGACATGGCAATAGGAAGAACACAGACACTTAAGATCTGGAGGAGGTTCTACTTGAAATCTTCCATCTGTTTGAGTGAAGGTTTGTGGTGCCTTTGTAAATGTTAAAGATGACTCTTCTCGGTGGAGGTGGCAGAGACCAGAGCCAGAGGAAGTATTTGGGGATGGTAATAGGGCACAGACATCCTGACTCCCATTTCAGTGCTTTTCTTCAACAGCCCATCCTTTGGCATTGCTTTAGACCTAGGTAAAGGCTGCACTGAGTCTATCACTGACTGTGTTGCCTCTCTGAGGTTAGATGGGGATTGCTTCTATTTGTCTTTGGGTACCCAGGGGTCCATTTTGCTGTACCTCAGATAGGTGTGTTCGAGCTGATCTCCCTTTCATTATATCACTGCGGGGAAACCAGCCCTGTGGGGCACAGTTCCCTTCCTTTGCGAAGGAGCCTGCAATGCTTGTCTTGGAGGGAATGGGAGGTGAGTCTCCACAGTAGTGGTGAGGGAAGTAGGACATAAAGCACATGAGAGGGGGCTCCAAGAGCCAGAGTTACCCACTATAGCTCTAGTACTTAATTATCTGAGTAATCATTTTCGGAGTTAACTTCTATTATGTACCCAATCTTTCCGGTGGATGGCATGAGCAATTTAACACAGATTGAGGCTGGCACCGGGAAACTGCAGCCTGATTAGGTGGGAAGCAGAAACATGCTGCTTTCCCCCTCTTCAGCTGTTCGGGAACACATCTTTCATAATGCAATTGAAATGCCAAGTCTGCTTCTTTGTGCTCAGAAATTAAAGAGCACCCAGCAAGCCTAAGCTCTCAGCAGGGTTCATTGGAAACGGAATCACTTGGTATAGAAAGGCAAAGGGAGCTGGATCCTACCAGCATAGCAACCCAGCCCATCTGAAATGGGTTATGTCCAACAGGATATCTGCCTTTAAAACTCCTTTGGTAAATGAAGCCTGGAAGATTCTCCAATAAAAAGCTGATCAGGGATTTGCTTTCATCAGTAGCAGCAGGAAAAGAGAGAAACCCTTTAAACTGGTACCGTCAAACCTGGAAGGTCCTTCTTCACTGCAGTCCTGGGCCATGAGGAGGATGCAGTTTCAGACCTCATCTTCATCCAGCTTTATTTCTGTGCTAATCCTTAGGTGAATTCTCCCCTGTACAATTCCAAGGTGCAGAGCTCAGCAAAAAAGTGGCTTTTGGAAATTTGCTAAGCATTTTTGGCCTTATCCTTCACAAGGGCTGCTTTGTTAAGGAGACTTTCCTCTCATTTCTAACAGAAATTAAATACCAAGGAGTAAATTCTTTTCAAAGCACAGATCCTGAATTTTTCTATCATTTTCTTATCGCTTCTGGTTTGCAGCAAGAACTCTATTCCCTGTCTATTAGGAAATCAAACTGATTTGAACTACAGACTACAGATTGATTTGAACTACAGACTATAGACTGATTTGAACTAGAGACCACCCCCAGCTTTAAAAGGCTCCTCTGTGGACAGACCCACTTGATCCTGATGCTGAAGAGCAGGAATTGCTGTCTAGGGAGGCAAAAGGAGATGCTAACAAGGAGAAATAGACAGTGGGAAGGCAAGTCCCTGCCTGATGAAGATTTCTGCCTCGTACCCAAGGTTAGACAGCAAGTTGGAGGATGATGCTCAGGCTCCATGTTCTGTGTTCACATCCAGTGCACCGTGTGTCTTTCCTCCCCTCCCTCAAGCCTCATTGTGCTTTTGATTCTTTTCATCCCAAGCTCTTGCTGCCTATTCAGGTCTCCCTGCCCTTGGATTATTTCCCAGGGTTGGTTTGTAATGAAAAGCATTTAATTAGTGAGAAATCCTTGGGATGGATCTTTAAAATGGGTGTTTGAGGCTGACAGCAGTGAAGGGAAACCCAGCCTGAGCCCTCAGGTTGTGGGGAGTGGAAATGAGGAATACTGTGTATGCAGGGGGAAGGAGCAGGTAGGAATTAACATTCAGAGTGCATGTCTAGATAGCATAAACGAGCAACCTGTAGAGTTGTATCGAGGTTTTATCTCAGAGCCCCACTTAAAATAAGGGCCATGATGATAAAAGCCTGATGAGGACGAGGATGGGAGTTGCGTGATTAGCAAGAAGTCTAAATCTTATAGATGCAATCCCTGGGCAAAGCCAAATTGTCCGTCTTAAACGGATAAAAGCCTGTTCGACGATTTACCGTTATCCAGGTTATCCACCCCATTCCCGGGGCTTCCCGCGCGGAACCCGCACCCGCTGCTGCCATCTCCTGGGCAAAACGGGGCTGCTGGAGCAGCCGACCCTGCGGGGTGGCCCTGGGAAGGCTTCTTCAAAGCTTTCCTCCGAGAACACGACTTTTTCCGAGCCCTTGGCTCTGGCTGTGTTGGAAACCGGGGAAACGCTAGGTTATGTAGTGATTTTTGTTATGTCAATGTCATTAACAGTTCTGCCGCGCTGAGACGTCATCCCGAAGAGCCATGAGTGTCTTTCAGGGTCTCAGTAGCTCAGGAGGTGGATTCACAAAGGGGGTTTTGGTGGTTTAGTCTGGTTTGCCATAGAGGGTCCAGGCCGTTTTTCACTGGCACATCACTGCGGAGATCCAAGGCATCATCAGGATGTGTTGGAGGGGCGATAAGCCCACATGTACGAGGGTTGTGGCTGGGGGCGGCCGCTCCCCAC
>NW_009909847.1:0-14583 GCF_000696875.1 Nestor notabilis | reverse complement strand
TCCGACGGTCTCCCCCACCAGCATCAGCGTTTGTCCTGCTGCCGCTATGGGGAGCGTTGCTGTGCCCTTCTGTTCACAGCAGGAGGGGGACCCCGAGCCCCACTCTACCCTAGGAAAGGGACGTGATGGGACACCATCTGATTGAAGGTGGGGAGAATCCCCTATTCTTACATATCCTGCCCATTCTTCTGCAGTTTCCATCCTGCTCCAGACCTTCAACTTCTCCCTCTCTTCACCCATTCAAACTCCCTCCTTTGCTTTCTAAACCTGTCCCCTTCCCCATCCTCGCTCCATCCTCTGGCTGACAGCAGCCTCCTCCTGTTGCTATAACAACGAGCAGCAGCCCGGCCAAATCGGGCAGCCCCTGCCACACTTCCTTGCCTGCATCCAAATCACCTCCCGATGTGCGAACACACTCGCTTCCTCCTCGAGTCTTCACCATCTGCCTACAAGGGGGAGGTTGC
Organism: Nestor notabilis; assembly: GCF_000696875.1. Taxonomy (NCBI): domain Eukaryota; kingdom Metazoa; phylum Chordata; class Aves; order Psittaciformes; family Psittacidae; genus Nestor; species Nestor notabilis. Next base: position 14,119 of record NW_009909847.1, on the reverse strand, counting down.
TCTGGTCGGGGGGTTGCCAGCCCTCTGCAACCCCCATGTGCCTCCTTCCCCATCCACACTCACTTTGCAGCGCCCCAGTCATGTCCACGCTCCATATGGACCACATTTACTGTCCCACACTCCCCCAAGCTAAAACACTGCTGTTCTGGTCCATAAACCCCATGCAGATTAAATGATGAATACATGAAAATGGGAGGATTTCTTGAAGTATGAAATATGATTAAAAAGATGTGGCCAGGGCTGTAACCTGGTCTGAAAGGCATGTCCTGGTCAGAAGTATATGAAGAAGATATATTCTAAAGCAGAGTCACTGTGTGTCCCTGCCCTGTGGTCTGAGCTTCAAGTCCAGCCCATGAAGTATCTGTTCGTGCTGGGTAAAGCCTCTCTGTTGATGCAAGCTGGATGTAGGTGCTGTGGGCAGAGCTTGGTGTTCCTGCCACCCTTGAGTTCCTGAGGGCCCTGCTAAACCCAGCTGCACTTAGGTATTTGTGGTGGTTTTCCCCTCTGGATTGTGAGCTCCACTTGAAAGTCCTTTCTCCAAGACCTTGTGGGGGCTGACAGCAGCAGACTGGAAGATGCAGGTGGGAAATGCAAGTTCCCTTCTGGCAAGGAAAATGTGGCACCAGGTTTCTTATCTCTGCTGAGCTCCAGCTGTGCTGCCTCTTCCTTTGGTAGGCTGCTGCCCTTGGGGCTCATCATGAGGAATTCCGACCACTGTGCTGTAGAAGACCCAGGACAGCCTCCTGGGTGAGTGCCAGACTGATGGGACATGGAGCTGCCCCTGTGTTCAGCTCTGGTCCCCTTGCTACGAGAGAGACATTGAGGTGCTGGAGCGGGGCCAGAGAAGGGAATGGAGCTGGAGCAGGGCCTGGAGCACAAGTGTGATGGGGAAGGGCTGAGGGACCTGGGGGGTTTAGTGAGGAGAAGAGAAGGCTCAGGGGGGACCTTATCGCTCTCTGCAACTGCCTGGCAGGAGGATGGACCCAGGAGGGGGCTGGTCTGTGCTCCCAATGCACAAGTGGTAGGACAAAATGGTAACAGTCTCAAGCTGCGCCAGGGGAGGTTTAGACTGGATATTGGGAAAAATGTCTTTACCACAAGGGTTGTCAAGCACTGGAACAGGCTGCCCAAAGAAGTGGTGGAGTCACCATCCCTGGAGATGTTTAAGAGATGCGTAGATGTGATGCTCAGGGACACGGTTTAGTGGTGGACTTGGCAGTGCTGGGGTTATAGTTGGACTCTGATCTTAAAGATCTTTTCCAACCTAAACAATTCTAGATTCTATGTCTTCTGCCATCTCGGGATATCAAAGCACTCCAGCTGTCACTTTACCTGCAGCGATTTCCATGCCAGGGTGTAGGTCAGTGGAAATCTGGGGGTTCCCAAAACCAAACATTGTCACGTATTCTCCTCCGCTGGGCTAACGAGCCTCAGGACCTGCTCTCCTGCATCACTGCATTTGTACAACAAGCAAGGTGCCTGACCATGGCCAAAGGGACCTTGTTAGTTCCCCTAAAGCACTCTTGTGTGCATTGTAAATTCTCCAGCCCCGTGACATGTGTATCTCATCCTACCCACTGGAGTGAAATCATTTAAAACCCAACAAATTAAAAGCAAGCTAGAATACTTACAATGATTTCTGCTCCTTGTAGCAGCAAGCTGGTTCTGCAGTCTCACCTCCAGCTGGAACTACGTACCAGCTACTGATATTTTGGTGGGGTTTATGGCCTCAACCACAATATAAATTTACTTCTTTGTATATGGAGTTTTGGACTAAAGAACTGTTCTTTCAGTTCATCTTGGATTTCTGTTTTCAAGAGCTCCCTTATTCCAAAGCTACTCATCTTTCCTTCTTTAGAACAACTTTTAGGTGCAAAACACTTTTGGCTCAGTGTACAGATGGACTTTTCACACAGCCTGGTTTCGATAATTGGGAAAAGGCTTAAGACAAACTTGAGATGCTACTGTCACTCTTCCATCAGGAGGAAGCATATGTTCTCCCCCTTGTGACCACAGGGGATGGTGCCCCTGGGTGCTGAGTTTTCCATCCTCCGAGCAAGAAGCAATTATATCTTTAATGAAGCTGGTAAGTGCTATGGGTTCTCTTGCCAGACAGAGGTTTGCTCCCATAAGTGGAGACCCTCAGTGGCTCTGTATGGGTGTGCTCTGTGCCTACAAGGATGCTCAGCTAAAACCCATGGCAGGTCCAGGCTGCACCATCCTGACATCCTGAAGCAGATGTTCTTGTCCTCACTTTGGTTGATTCAACTTCCCAGCTGAATCTCCAGCTCCAGTTGTGCCTGCCTGCCTTCCCCACCATTAGGATGCCCAGGGGCAGGAGGGAGACCAGCAGGTCAAGGAGAGATGTGGTCTGCTACACCGAAGATAGCCCGTGACACAAGTTGGTTTAGCTAGTGAAATGAAGAAATCCCAGCAGCAGATGGATCACCTTGACACCACTGATCCTGCATCACCTATTTTCTCTAGAGAAAGCATCATTCCTTCTTTGATCCCATCCAAATAGGTCTGTGCAGTGGATCCTGGCTTTCCATCTGCTATTTCAAGGGCCTTTGGAGGAAGGCTTAAAACTCCTTGTTTTCCAATAGCATGAGTGTCTTTGTTCCTCGCTAGTTTAAGGACTGTCCACCTGATCTCACAGCAAAACCTTTGAGAGTTGCCTGTTCATGTTTGGACTCATTTGGTCCCCTGCACCATTTCCTATAAAGATACAGTCGCCCATAGACCCATGCTACTGTTCTTGATTAGGACAAACTTGGGCTTCCCCTTCTACCAATCCATGATCTATTCCGCCGTCAATCCATGATTTATTCCTCAGTTTAGCAGAGACTTCCAAATTTGGGATGGTTTTTGAGGAAGAATCTGACAGTATCTGCCTCCAGCCAGAATGCTTCAAAAAAGCTGGTTTATAGGTGCTTACCAACTAGCATGTGTCAAAGAGGTTGTCCCAGATCTGCTGGTTCTCACCTTGAGCTGGATTTGTGCAATCAAGCATTCAGGAAAAGGTAAGGAGTTTTTTTGTCAGCAGTTGTTCTAATTCCTAAAGATTTTAGCAAAATCTACTGCATTTCATACTGGATTCTGGGCTGAGTTTGTAGTTGGATTTTGTTACCACTGAGTATATGTGCAGCAACGATGGCATCCCTATACTTAAGTTAATTTAAAGGTGATGATAGTTTGGAAAGCTTCCAAATAAGAAGGAAGCATCTAAGAAGATGCCTGCATAGTTAACCAATGCTATACAGTGAAGGCATTTTGCACGTACAACTCCTTCAAAGCAGCCAGTATTCAGCCAGGAAAGTTTCAAAAATCACTCATCTTGAAAATACCACAGTTATCCCCAAAGTAACAAGAATCATAGAATCACAAAATGGTTAGGGTTGGAAAGCACCTTACGAACACCCAGTTCCAACCCCCTGCCGTGGGCAGGGACACCTCACACTAGACCATGTCGCCCAAGGCTCTGTCCAGCCTGGCCTTGAACACTGCCAGGGATGGAGCATTCACCAGTTCTCTGGGCACCTTGTGCCAGCGCCTCAGCACCCTCACAGAGAAGAACTTCTTCCTTAGATCCAAACTGAAAATTTTATGTTATTATTTATGAGCATCATCATCGACCACACACAAATGTGCAAGAAGAAGAAGAAGGTGTGTGGTACCACAGGGTATTTCCCAAAGCATGATAACTACTGATCATAAGCACACTCTTGACTTCCAACACGTGTTCTTCCACAGTGCTTCCTGGACAGTGCATGATCCTTCTTCCAGCCGTGACTGATTATCATGTTCCACCTCTTTTGAGGAAGGGTTTAGCTCATGGAAAGAGCACTGAAGCCAGATCAGAATTATCTCAGCTTATATTCAAGCTCAGAAGCATTTGCGCTGCAATCAGTGTGAACTCAGCGTGTTTCAGAAGCTGCCAGGAGCGGTGCCGGATCTGTTTGCAGATGGTGCTCCACGCACATGGAGCTCCAGCACTCTCCATTGTGTTTAAACATGGCTTGAGCCCACAGCAGTACAAGCAGGGCTGGTGCAGTGTGAGGCTTTGTGTGTGTGCCAGGGGAAAACTGCCTCGAGGTAATCCATCAAGAGGAACAAAGCAGAGGCGGCTGCTTGGACCATCTCATATATGTAGTTTGTTCCTTTCCTTTGTGCTAAAAAAATGCTTTAATGAGTGGCTTTGTGTCATGAATGGCCACTTGAACAGTTTCTTCTGTTAAAAATTCAGCGCTCTTTTTTCTGTATTTTAACATTTCTGTTTTGTAAGGAGAGTTGAGAAAAGCCTCATACAAAGTCATTAATACTCCTGCAGATCTACAAATGTCACGTTCCCAGGAATCCATTGTTTTAATCTCATATGGCTATACCAAATAATATTGTGACCTATGTACTGTATTATTTTCAGATTTTAGCTTTCAACCTAGTTCTTCGTGCAGCTCTGTTTCATTTCCTCTCGGTGAGCTGTGTTCAGATTTGGTTACATCCATCTCCTCAAATATTCTCTCTGTTGGTTACCTGGAGCATCAGCCACTATGAAAAGAGGCCACCTCCAAATCATGCCTGTAACCTCCTAGTATCATCCCTTATTCCTCTTACGCAAAATCAGTGAAGAAGCCTGATCCCATGTCATGAATGGGGAACAACGAGCCAAGAAGCTCCTGGGTTTTGTTCTTGGCGCGCTTTCTAGCTCACTGTGTGGTCCTGGCCTTCTCCTTGAGGCTGTGATTCAGCCAACATTACAGCTCTTTGCTCCTGTTGAGACTCTGAACAGCCACTGAGCTCAGTGGGAAGCCAGCAGACTAAATGCTTTTGTGTTTGTGTCTCAATCTTCCAGTATCAAGTGTTGTGGTGTCAACATGTTGCGTATATCACATACCCAGCATGAAAGAAATACGAATGTGCACAAAAAGTGAAGGTGAGTGTACTTGTATCTGGGTTCCTGATTGCCATTTGTAATAGTTTGGAAGGCAAAAATTAATGAGGTGTAATTAAAACAAAAATGCACTGTGAGAAGGCAAGTCTAAAGTACCAATTAAGCTGTTGTCTTGTCTGCAGCAAGAAGATGGATGCCATTTCGGTTTACTGTAGAATCATAGACTGGTTTGGGCTGGAAGGGACCTTAAAGCTCATCCAGTTTCAACCCGCTGCCACAGGCAGAGATACCTTCCACTAGAGCAGGTTGCTCCAAGCCCCTGTGTCCAACCCGGCCTTGAACACTGCCAGGGCTGGGGCAGCCACAGCTTCTCTGGGCACCCTGTGCCAGCACCTCAGCACCCTCATAATGAAGAACTTCTTCCTTATATCTAACCTAAATCTCCCATGTTTAAGTTTGAACCCATCACCCCTTGGGTATTGGTGTGGACCTGCAGAGTTAACATCTGTTCTTTCACCCTGTGTTACAAAATCAAAGAGGTTCTGATGTTGTGTGGGGTTGGTGCTTCAGGAATGGTGGCAAAACCCAGGTTACACAGAGATCCTGTGGGACACAGGTCCCAGCTGCTGCTGGGATCCTTCCTAGACCCGTGCAAAGAAAGTGGGTTCCAAAGAAAGAAAGCTTCCAACTTGTTCCTGCACCAACAGCTTTTCCCTCTGCCTCTCTTTTTGCCTTCAGGTATGATTTAAAGCTGGTAATGGTGATTTAGGGATGGAATTCTCCTTACTCTTTAACATGATTTGTCTGCCTCTAAGTCCCCCTTTGAAAGTATATTCCCTGGTGATTAAAATTGATGAAATAGTCTAGATGGAGGAAAGTGGTGTTCAGTATTCTCAGCTTTCTGAGATTTGGAAGGTTGCCTGGGAATAGTTCTAAATTTCAGAAGCTTTCTAAGAAAAATCTGTAAAACTGAAAAGCAAGAGGAGAGTTCAAGTGACATGAGTGATTTCTGTGCCTCGCTAATGAAAATCAAATAAACACGCTTGTTCTTAAGATGTGGTTTCTCTCTGGAAAATCAAATCATACCATGACACTGGGTGAGATGCGTATCATTCCCTCTCTGTCATTTGGAGGAGCCAGAGCAACGCCTATCATTAGCAGCTCCAATCTCCTGTGGGCCTCATCTTCACTTATCCCATCTGTGATCGTGGAATTGTAGCGTAATTCAGGTTGGAAGGGACCTTGGGCTGTACCCTAAAAGCAAGGCCAGCTTAGCAGAGGTCACTCACGGCCACATCCATCTGAGTTTTTAATATAGAATCATAGAATCAGCCATTTTGGGAAAGACCTTTATCTCCAAAGCTGGAGAAAAAGCTCTTGGAGCAGCCTTTGTGCTCCTCACCCTTCAGCTTGGTACCTCTCTTGCTTTTCTCTATTCCACTTTTGGGCTTGTTTAGGTAAGAACATTGGCAGCTTTGAGTTGCTTAAATATTGGTAGATTGGAGTTGCCTAAACAGTGGTATCTATCCCCGCTTTAAGTGCCAGTGGGGACAGGCAACTCAGGTAATACCTGCTAGCATGGGTGTTAGGAGTGGGGGTAGCTGGAGGTATTTGGTTGCCCAGGCCAAGAACATACTACTGGTGGAGACCTCCATGCTGTTGGCCTGCACCAGCAGTGCTCAGCATGCAGCTATGGCTTGGGATACCATGGAGCTCTCTCTGGAGCATGGCCCAAGGAGCAACAGCAGCAGGACATGGCATGATCTTCAAAGGACAAAGCAACTCAAGTGTCTGCAGGTAGTGGGTACTGGTGTCTTGGCATCACGCAGGTGCTTAAGGTATGCGACAGGAGAGCATGGACACCCACACTGACGGACAGCTATGGAATCAGAGTGATGTGGCATCTTCTGTCTGCAGCCAAGCCAAAGGATCCATGGCCTTGCAGCTTCCCAGCAAGGACCAAATCTCCTTCCATTGGCTGATGAGCTGTGCTGCTTGAGGCACGGGTAACACCGAGCTTGGGTTCAGTCCCTGGAGAGCTGGGTAAGAGCTCGCAGTGCTGCTTGTATGGGATGAAGGGGAGGAGGGTGCTGCTAGTCCATCCTGCTGTGAATCCCCAGAGCTGTGGCACTGGTGTTACATTGATTTGGTTTTTCAACCAGCTGAAACTCCGGTCCATTGTGACAGGAATATCGTGTAATTGTTGGAGCTACAACCTGAGCAGGATGTGACAGTCAAAATCTCTTTGTAAGGAGTTCTAATACATAATACATATAAAACATGCCAGTATTATAATAACACAGATACTTAATGTATAATGTTAAATTTATAACATAACCAAGGGTTTATCCTCTGATAGGTGACATCCTCAGCTGTATGGAGGACTGATGGTGTGGTGCATGATGAATAGTCAAATGAGCTGCAGGGGATAACCGCCATCAGGCAGCCCATAAATTTAAGCTCTTTATTCTCTGCTGAGCCCAACCTACAGTGATGATATAAAAATGTGATATAGGTGCACACTCTACCTGAAAAAGAGGGGTTGACAACACCAAGACTTCCCTGCACAGAGCCTCTGGTTTTGCTGCCAGACACAAACATTAGCATTTTCTGCTTCACAAGGCAACTGCTGGATGGGGAATTTTTCACCCAATAGTGTGGAAATAAAGAATGTTTGACAGAGGCAGAGTCTGAATGGCATGTATGAATAATCAAAGGCACCAGCCTGCATCTGGGGTTTACAAAACGCTGTAGCACACTGAGGTTTTTCTAAACAACCTCCTTGAAGTTGGAATTCTTGAGCTTCCACATTTCTCAAGGCCCAAAGGCACTAAAGAAAAAAAAAGAGATGTACAAACAGAATTTTAAATAAAGCTCTCTCCAGAGGGGAAACTAAAAAGAATAAGGCTTTGCTCCTGTAAGGGAGAAAAAGAGCTGAACACACAGGTCCTTCGTTGCATTAGACCCTTGAACTCCTCTCCATGGTGCCATCATTTCCAGTGGCTTTGACTCGGGGTGACTTACACCAGGAATAAACAGCGTATGGCTTTAACAGTCAGCTCTGTTTTGAGGGAGGCTTCCAGGAACTAGAAATCCTGCCCGAACTGAAACAGTTTTATTTCTGTGAAGCAGCAAAGCAAAGTAAGTGTGGAGGAAGGACTCCCTGTGGAGTTAGTCAACGGAGCAGCAACTTCCACACTAGCACAGCCTGTGCGTTTGGCACGGGGTGGGAGACCCAGCCCAAAGAGCTGGCAGCCTGTCTGGGTTCAGAAACAACCAGAGAATCGGAAATGCTCTGTTCGTTGGACACAATAGCTTTTGGTTAGTTATGTAAATCTCAGTGCTGATGTGAATGGCCAAACTGTGGTTTGTCAGTGACCTGCGTCTGGGCCTGTAATTCCTATGGAATCACCGGAACATGAGCATGTCTCTAACATCGCCATCTAGGACATTTAACCCTGCGAGAGAGCATCTGTGTCTGTCTTCAGAGACACGCGGTCAAGTGAAGGTCCTTAGTTGGGTTTGACCCCTGGAAGTCTTCCAAGCACCTTTCCCTTTCCATTGACTACACGAGGGGTTTAGATACTTCAAGAGAATTTTGCATTAGGAGTCAATATGTAGTATCTTGTTTCATACATCTGGCATCTGATGCTTGGTTCTGGATGGAGACTTAAAGGACATGCTTATAGCCAAGAGACTTCAACAGAAACACAGCAGATAGATAGATAGATATCCAAGGATACTCCTGGACCACTGAACCTGGGTGGGATGAGCTCAATGCAAGAGTTTCTAGTGACTAAATGCAAACTTTCAGTAGGGAAAATAAAAGTCCAAGGAGTCTATAAAGGAAAAACTTGTCCACAACAAGAAGTTACATGTAACCAGCTGGTGCCTAGGTAAAATCTGCAGAGAAACTGGCTTGTTTTGTCACACGAAGACACTGAACAACCATTGAAAGATATTTTCCTGAGTTTCTGGCTCAGTGGAAGCCTTATGAATGGGTAAAAAGAATGAGAAGAGATGAAGCGAAGAAGAGAAAAAGCTGCTACCACCTCAAAGGACTCCAGGTTGAAATAGCTCCTTGTGCATTGTCATATAAGCATTTTGATCCCCGACAAATAAAAGAGCACAGACCCTCGGGAAAAAATGTAAGGAATTGTTTTCCAGGAAAACCCTTTTAGGGCTGATTTGCATGCTAGAGAGAGGAAGTAATCTCAGCTGTGTGATTCCTATGGTATTTCAAAAATGACTCGAGACGTACCTGTGCTCTAATGGCTCCCAGGACTATAAAGCAGAGTGAAAGGAATAAGGGATGAACGTTCCTCTGGGAAATTCACTGTCCTGTGATGAGCAAGAAGCCTTTAACCCTTGGAAAATGCCTCCTACAGACTGCAGGTGTGAAAAATGTTCCCTGCATGGTAGTTCTTATGTGAGAGCTAACAATAAATGGGGTCATACTGCACCCCACATCCTTATAGAAGGATTATTGCAGAATGTAATTTCCTTCTGGACTGGGATGAAAAACTACTTAAATCTGAGCAGGGATCCCACCAGGTATCCACCACCATTGTCAGGGAGATACCAGTGATTTCTTATGCCTCTTTTCCTGCATATCATCTCCAAGGGAGAAGGAAAGAACTGGTTGCTGTCTTTCAGCCTCCCTTGCCTGGGGTTTGGTCCTGCCAGGCTTTCTTGGGGTACAGCAAGTACCAGCTCTTCTTAATTCTGCTCCAGAAACAGCAAAAACCAAGGACCTAAAGTTATTGGTCTCAAACATACAAAAAACCAAACAAGAATTACAAAACTCATGAAACAAGCTTAAAAAAATAGCTTAAAAAACACTCAGTGGGATGATTTTATTTCCTACCTACGATTTGTCCACAGTTTTGGGGGCTGGAAGCTTATGTTGTAAAGTGATAGTTAAGCTGTCCGTGCAGTCATGTAAGGTCAGGAGGCAGGGCTATTAACAAATATGCTGAACCTTTCTAAATACCAAAGTATTTACCAGTTATTTACTCAGTTTTGTGGTGCTGTTGGAGAAAAATAGGGAGTAGCATCTCTGGAGACTCTTTCTCCATAGTGCTGCATTTCTAGGGAGCTCCTGGTATTTCATTCCTTTCTGCTTCACTGTGGTGGTATCTGAACAACTTCTCGATGAGCCTAAAGCACATGAGTAAGATCTGTCAAAACTGATTACAGCTTTACTGCTGCTGAGACACTGTAATGCCAATTCCCCTTACATTTAGCTTCTCAATAGCCCCACTCTGAATTCAGATGTTTGCTGTAATTTAATAAAATACTCTAACAAATATGTTTGTGTCAAGCAGAAGTGTCCTCGGTGGTAAGTAATAAAACACTTAATCCAGCTGCAAAAGCATGAAGTGTAATATTTCCTGTAATCATTTCCTATTCTGTGTCGCAAGATGATCTTAGAATCTCACAGAAGGCATCGAGCTCCGGTGCTGGAAAGGTTCTGATTTACTCTTCATCATCTCATGAGCATTCTTTTTGTCTTCTCTGGTCTTCAGTCTGAAAGGAGACAATATAAAAGAATAGCACCTTGTCTATTGCTGCATCAAATGATCTCAGCTACATCTTGCCCAGTTTGTTGTAAGTAATTTAACATTTGCTTTTCCTATTTTTGTTATTTTTTAAAATGCCAAATAAATCTGGAAAGTCAGTTTAAAAAAATTGTTCTCATTCGGAAAGACTCCACTTTGATTTGGAATTCAGTTTGGAAACAAATATCTTACAGAATAGAGCAAGAATCTCTTTCATCCTTGTGTGGTTTTTCCCCTGATTCCTTTTCTTTTATCCCACATTAGTGCAGAATATCTATTAATTACTGAGACTCCAGATCCTGGAGGAGCACTTCATGTTTCCCCCTGCAGCTTATTGGAAAGACTGGAAGGGTTTTGGGTGGCTTGCCCCTGAACTTTGGATTGGGAGCAAGTAGGAGAGCTTTCCTTTCTTGACGTTTCCTCCCCGGGGTTTTTGAGCATGGCATACTTTCAGTTAAGAGCTGCAAATAGTGAGTACACCAGGGTGCAGTGAAGTACACGATGGAAAGGCATGAACATCCAAACACCACTGCTCCAGCTTGGTATTATTAGTGCCTGCTACCGAGAGAGGGGGCTGTACAACGTACTGTCATGGTTTAATTCTTTGGTGCATAGGAATTACTTTTCTTTCTATACTGTGGCTTTCTATATACACTTTATATATTTTCTATATGGATCCTTTCCAGGTCCTCATTTATTTACGCAACCATTTTAAAACATATTTAAATAGCAAAAGAAATTATCATAAGAAAACCAAGACACAGAGGGATGCGCTGTCCAAGCCATTCCGTCCTCACTGCTTCCTGTGTCTGTGGGTTTCTCAGCTATGAAGCACTGGCTCTTCTCAGACACCCTGCTTGCCCCTTCCAAGCACACGGGTTCATCATCCACCACAGCCAAGACTCACCAGGAGGCAGCAGAGACTTGGAAGGTCCACACTGAGTGGCCGGGTTTGCGACAAGGAACGTATCAGACATTTCTTAGTGGGCCCCTCCTCTTGCCACCACGATGTTGGAGCTGTCAAGACATAGTGAAGTTGATCAGAGGATTTCAGGCAAACTGGAAAGAAGATAAAGTAGAGGTATAGTGGGAAATCAATGTCTCTGCTGCTTTTGTGTCTATTTCACATTGAACCTTATTCAGCAAGGGTTGCTAAAGGGTGAAGGAGATGGAGGTTTCTATCAAAGCTGTATGTTCTGTGGTTTTGATATCCCCCATCTCACCAACATTGGTCCCTAGGGATCAGAATTTGGTTAGGGTCAGCAACTGAGATAGAGGGAGTTCTTTGAGATTGGGAAAAAACAAAGGGGATGTGACCTGGGTGTCTGGGGGCACTTTTTAGAAAGGCATCATAGCTTGGAAAGCAGGAATCTAACTCTGAAAGTGATGTCTGCAGTTTCTGGAGTAGCCATAACACCTCTTCTGCCAAAGCAGAACTTCATGTGTCTGGAAACTGGGACAGAAAATCCTGAGGCTGTTGTGCCAAATAAATATAAACTGGCTCATGCTTCAAGCAGGCAACCAATATATGAGATAAAGGACAGGGTCAGATTTCCTCCTCTGAGTTATTGCTTATTGCCAGATCTACAGCACCGTTTAAGCATCTAATTTCAAGTCCCAGTAATTAGGTCCTGGGTTTAGATTTGGTAGGAAGAAAAGGCCCTGGGCACAGCCATATTTCTGAGTCATAGAGAGGACTAATAGCCAGCAATTAGATCATTCTCTCAAGTGTGAAAGAGCCAGGTGCTGGTTCTTCCTCTGCTTCACTTGAAATTTGCATTGAGCTCAAGGCTTCTGCTCCCCAGGGACTTATCTTCCTCTTGGGCATTTAGAGATGTCGTAAGCTCTGTCTGTCTTTGCTGCCATTAATCCACTTTCTATGATAATTGAGATAATGGAAGAAGAGAAAATAAATGAGAAAGCTCGGAAGGGGCAGCAAGTGTGAGGCATTATAAAATTATTATAGGTCTTTTAAACAGTGTAAATGATCTAAAGGCCCAGTACTTAAAATGCCAGGTAATAATATACTGTGAATCATTCTTATCGAAAATTCAGAGTTAGATTTTCAACTGATACAGTGTTTTGTTGCCGAATTTTTTAATATTAGCTGGGGAGATCACCACTATGTGAAGGATGGGCTGGCATCATGACACCAGCTACAACTTTAAGGTGAGCTTAATATTCAAGCCACTGTCTGCTGACAGAAGTAGAGGTTCAGGTTAAAACCTGATTTTGTGGCTGTTTCTTTGGGTTCGTGGTGGTCGGGTAGAGTGTTTGGTAAGAAAAGCAGTTGGTTTACCTTGACATAGCTTTAAAAATTATAGTTTAGCTGTATGGTTGTGTATCAGAACATCATCTCAGCTGTGGTATCCAGTTTTCTTCTCTCATTTTCACTTGCTCCAGTGGGATTCAGACAGGTGTCAGTCCCCTGCAGGTAGAGCACTTTTTCTTTAAATATTAGAGTAATTCCTCAAGATTCAATAGAGTCTGGCTTCATTTCAATCACAGCATCCAAGTGGAATTTGCTCTATACAGACTCTGCGGATCTGTTCATTTCTCTGCCCTGATTAAACAGACACGTCTCTATTCTCAGTCACAGACTCCTTGGAGTTCATTCTTCAGAATCATTAATTACTCCAATGCTCCATTCTGGGAAACCCCTTTTCCATGTCATCCAAATCACGCTTCCTCTTCACCATGGCCATGGAAAACCAGCACGTCCCTGCAAGTGTGCTGGAAGCCAAGTCTGTGGAGGGACCCGTGTTGTTCTGGGGGTGCGTTGCCCATCCTGCTTCTGGTGAGGAGCAAATCAGGGGGGAGTCACATAAGCAGACAAAGAGCAAGCCAGCAATATGCCTTTCACTCTTTATATATATATACCTGCAATACACGATATGAAAATGAAATACACATTTAATTGGGGTTGAGGCTTGTGAAATGATTTGTCTGAAGCTGACCATGGGTTTTTATCAGCCAGGTTGATGCATAACTACCCCCAGATGTTTGATGCTGACAGCTCCTCAGATAAACCTATTTAGTTGTGCAGAGACAAGTGTTCTATGGAATACAATAGTAGTTGACCATTTCAGCATCTTTTTGGGTGAAAAATTGGTGAAGTATGAAAAGCACATGTGCTCTTTTCTCCCCTGCATACACAGCCACCCACCCTGGTGTGACCCTTCCAGACACAGCCCCACAACAACACTCATGGAGAATTCTTTTGTATAACATACAAATCAATCTTAAAGTCTAATATGCGACTCCACTGTGTTCAGTTAAGAGATAAAAGCTTTAGCTACAATATCTGTAATATAGCCCAATTCTCTGGAAAATCAGTGTCCTTCCATTCAGGCAGTTGTGGAGGGTTTAGACCCTGCTGGATCCATAACTGCAAACACCCGAGTATTAGATGCAGAGTCCAGAAGGGTCCTTGAGCAGCCTCATATCTGTCCCAAGTCACAGAACATCAGATACTTTCAGCAGACTTGTGAACACCAGGTCAAACAGCACAAGCAGAGAGCAAGGGGAAGGAAGGATTTTGTCAGCTTTCTGCAGCTGTATTTATAATGGGAATTTTTGCACACACTAATGTTTAAGGAGCCCTTTCTGAAACTTGTTTTGCAGTTGCCAAGAAAAATCATTATCATTAATACTATTAATATTATTA
>NW_009909846.1:911-1209 GCF_000696875.1 Nestor notabilis | reverse complement strand
GCCTCCCCGGTCACGTCAGCCCCGCGGGTCTCTCAGAAGCTCCCTCGCCGGTCCCTCCCAAGGTCCCTCCAGCCCCGCTGCTTCCTCAGCGACTCCCCGGTCCCCTCAGCCCCCGGTCACCTCAGCCCCGATGGTCCCGTCATCTCCGCCGGTCGCTCAACGCCTCCCCGGCCATCTCAGCCCCGCGGGTCTCTCAGCGGCTCCCTCGCCGGTTAATCCCCTGGTCCCTCCAACCCTGCCGGACCCTCAGCGGCTCCCCGATCACACAGCTCCGATGGTCTCTCTTCCCAACCCATCC
>NW_009909846.1:215-586 GCF_000696875.1 Nestor notabilis | reverse complement strand
TCAGCGCCTCCCTCGCCGGTTAACCCCCTGGTCCCTCCAACCCTGCCGGACCCTCAGCGGCTCCCCGATCACACAGCTCCGATGGTCTCTCTGCCCAGCCCATCCGCCATGCACGCCGGTCCCTCAGTGCCTCGCCGGTCCCTCAGCCGGCACGTCATTCAGCAGCTTCCCGGTCACCACAACCCCGCTCCTTCCTCAGCGACTCACCGATTCCTCAGCCCGGCCGGTCCCTCAGCCTCGCTGGTCCCTCAGCAGCTCCCCGATCCATCAACCCCGACGGTCCCTCTGCCCCGCGGTCCCCCAGCGGTTCGCTCGCCGGTCCCTCCAGCCCCGCCGGTCTCTCAGGAGCTCCCCGGTCCCCAGCCCCGTCA
>NW_009909846.1:0-200 GCF_000696875.1 Nestor notabilis | reverse complement strand
CCCCCCGGCGGTCCTTCAGCGCCTCCCCGATCCCTAAGCGGCTCCTCGGTCCCGTCAGCATCGCCGGTCCCTCAGCGGCTCCCAGGTAATCCCTCAGCGGATGGCCGGGCCCTCAGTTGCTCCCGACGCGGGGGCCCCGACGGTCACTCAATTCAACCCATCCATCATTCCCGCCGGTCCCGCAGCGGCTCCCCGCTCCC
>NW_009909845.1:0-44492 GCF_000696875.1 Nestor notabilis | reverse complement strand
TTAATGCTTCATGGGTGGGAAGAGGAGTGAAAATGGAAAAATAAGAACTCTGTTGGTGACAAGGGAGTTTCACCTCTCGGGGCTTGAAGATGGTTGAAAACCACGTGTAAGTTCTGCAGTGACTGGGAGTTCTGTGTCTCTTAAGGTTAATGCTGCAGTGCCAGCGCCGGGGGCAGAGACAGGGGAGCAGGGGGGTGTTAATAGAAGGGAAGGTCAGAAGCCTTTTGGCTGTCTCTGGCAGGAGGACCCCATTCAGTCAGACAAGCTTCCTGCTTGAGTTTTGTTCCTGTGGGAAGAATGTGTTTGTCCATCCCATCTTGCTGCTTTGCCACAGAGAAGAAATGCAGACAAGCAGCATCTGTACATTTGGGGGGGCATTTGGCATCTACAGGGCAAATTCCATTTAAATTGTTTCATTGAGAACCTCAGGCTTCCTTTGCTTCAGTTGAAAAAGAGCAGTGATTAAAGGTGCCATTCACCCATTTGTATGAGCTAAGTCTATGCTTCATCCTGGATTGCCCTTAGCAGTGGTGCTGTTCTTTCTAAAGGGAAATGTTATTTCTCTTGGCCTGAATTCTGGCCTTGGGAGGAGTGGATGGAGCAAGGGCAGTTCAAGCCATGATGTGACTGTCAGGAAAGCAGGAGCCCTGGGGAACATTCTTTTTTTCTCTTTCTTTTTTTTTTTTGGTGTCATTTTAGGAAACAGGCACGGACTGTTGGTCCCAAGCAGCACAACAGACCAGGAGCTGCAGCACATCCGCAATAGCCTGCCAGATTCCGTACGAATCCAACGAGTGGAGGAGCGTCTCTCAGCATTGGGCAATGTCACCACCTGCAATGACTATGTAGCTCTTGTTCACCCAGACCTTGACAGGGTAAATGCTTTTAAATTCGTAGTGGGTGCATGTGAAATGATTGCCAGGCTGCAGTTTGGGTTTGGAGCTGCTGAGGATTGCTGTGTGTAGCACGGGGATCAGAAGAACTGTGCTCACAGCTCAGCTGGTGTCACGGAGGAAGCTGTGTCATGTTTCCTTTCTTCTCCAGAGAGAGGTCTCAAAGTTGGACTTTGGACTTCTGACTTGGTTTGGGTTGATCTGCCTCTTATATTTATCTTTATTGGAGCACTGTGTGCAGTTCTGGTGTCCTCAGCACAAGAAGGACATGGAGCTGTTGGCAAGCCCAGAGGAGGGCCATGAGGATGGTCAGAGGCTGGAGCACCTCCCATATGAAGACAGGCTGAGAACTTTGGGTCTGTTCAGCCCCAAAGTGAACAGTGGAAGATAGCTTCCAGTATCTGGAGGGGGCCTACAAGGATGCAAGAGAGGGACTCTTCATCAGGGACTATAGTGATAGGACAAGGGGTGATGGGTTTAAACTTAAACAGGGGAGATTTAGGTTAGATATAAGAAACTTCTTTACTGTGAGGGTGCTGAGGCGCTGGCACAGTTGCCCAAAGAAGTGGTAAATGCCCGATCCTTGGTAGTATTCCAGGTTGGACAGGGTTTGGAGCAACCTGATCTAGTGTGAGGGGTCTGTTCGCATGGCAGGGGGTTGGAACTGGATGATCTTAAAGTCCTTTCCAACCCAAACCATTCTATGATTCTGTGATTTGTGGATGTGGACCCTGCCCCTAGCATAGTGTGTGCCCTCTTTTTCAGCATGCTGCAGTGAATGCCCTTTGTAGAAGGGGGAAGAAGGGGGATGTGGAAGCATGTTGTCAGGTGCAGTTTGCTTTGTGTACGTGAAATAGAATGAATAAAAGAGGTTGGGGGGGTGTGTGTGATGAAGAAAGCATAAAGAAGAGTTCAGTCAGGACTGCAGTGGTAGTTACAAGCTACTTCTGAGCTCCCTGGAATTGGTAATAGTTGAAAGAGGCTGTGGATGTGGTGGTGTGCAGGTTTACAGAGGGGTGGAAGGAAAATGGAAGGTTCTTGTATGAAAGGTTAAAGTAAGGACAGAGGAGTAAAAGCTGCTGCTACTTTATGTTTGAGAACTGATGTCTTCATAACATTAGAGAGAAGGGTATTGTGTGGCTACAGGTAGTGAAAGTCCTTACAGTGCTTTCAGTTTGTGCTAAAGGTGGTAAAGAAATGGGACTTGGTGTTCTAAGTGCAAAGTTAAAAAGAGGAGGAGGTGGGGGGAAAATAATGGTCTTTACAACATACTGTGTTTTAACTAAGTGTAAAAAGCAAGGGAAGATAGCCAGAGAGGGATGGATCAAAATAATTCCCAGTGAAATTGTGGAATGAAAGGAAGTTCTTACACAGAAGGACAAGACAACTTTGTCCCAGTGCTTGGGGAGGCTGAGTGTTTTGTAATGATTGGATTGGGAAGGATTGCGAAAGCGTGGGCAGGATGCCAGTTTGGGGAATAGCTTGACTTCAAATTCTACAATACCATTTTGCTGAAGACTTTGTCCTGTCTTTCTGTTTGCAGGAGACGGAGGAGATCTTGGCAGATGTACTGAAGGTTGAGGTTTTTAGACAAACGGTAGCAGATCAGGTGCTGGTAGGAAGTTACTGTGTTTTCAGTAACCAAGGAGGAATTGTGCATCCGAAAACTTCAATTGATGATCAGGATGAGCTGTCTTCATTGCTCCAGGTCCCACTCGTGGTAAGGAATTTTGGGTTTGTGTTTTCTCTTGCCATTCCCTTCCAGCCCAGTTCTCACTTGTAATGTTTCTACATCTTGTGGGCTCCCAGCTGTTGTTTGTCTGCAGAGCTGTTCCAAGTGGGAGATGAGGAGACAACTTCAACAGAGCAAGTCTTCTGAGACATTTTCTCTATCTTTTCTGAGTCTGAATAAACTGCTTAACACCTTTAGTTTGCTTCTGAAACAACACTCAGCTGGGATTATGCAGGTTGTGCTGATGGATTCATACAGAATGTGTGTGGTTCGGCCAAAGGAAGCGTTTAAAACATTAAGTAATAAAATCTTTTGCCTGCTCACTTGGATTTGTGAATTCCACAATTCCTGTGCCTTTATGCTTCCTTCTTGTTAGATTTTATTTCACTGTATGTCACACAATTTCCTCTCCAGAGATATGGAGAGGCTGTCCCTTTTTATCTGAAATCTTTCTCGCATTGTTTATGGCAGAAGCTTTAATCTTTCAGGAGCATGTTGAAGACTTGTAACAAGGATGTGTAAGGGAATGTGCCGCTGTCAACACGCCCTGGTAACACTTGTGCTTTGTTCTGCCAGGCTGGAACAGTGAATCGTGGCAGCGAGGTCATTGCAGCAGGGATGGTTGTCAATGACTGGTGTGCCTTCTGTGGGCTGGATACAACCAGCACCGAGCTCTCCGTCATTGAGAGTATCTTCAGGCTGAATGAAGCTCAGCCAAGTACCATTGCTACCAACATGAGAGATTCCTTGATTGACAGGTGAGCAAGACCCAGGTCTGTTTATAACCATGATCAAAACAGGCAAGATTTTACTATAAAACTAGCTGGTTTCATAACTGATTTATCTTCTTTTTTGCTTCTTTTTTATTGTTTTTATTTTATTGTTTTACTTCCTCTTCACATTCTTGGGGTTACTGCCAAGAGTTACCTCATTGCAGAAGGGTTTGTTTCCTTGTAGCTGCTGAGCTTGCTTAGTCCTGTATGGAAAGTGTAAAGGGGTTTATTGCAGTTGGAATACTGCTTGTGTGAATAATATCCATTCCAACTTCCAGATACCTCCTGGTATTTTCTAGCTTTTCAGACTATGACATGAATGGATTTTTTTAAAACAAATCTTGTTTTAAAAGTTAAAATGCCAGTGACTTTGCCTGACATCTTGACTTTTGATTGTTATAACCCATAATATTTGCTACAAATGCCTGCTACAATCATTTCTGGAGCCCGAAACACTGGAGTTAGTCTGCTGCTGCTTTGAATCTTTTTGATTTAAGGCTGCTGCCCTAATTATTATTTTTTTTTAAGCCTTTTTATCAAAGGCTTTATCCAAGTTACCTTTTAATGGAGGCAGGTTTTCTTATTTCCTTCCTGCAGTGGTGGTGATGTAGGACCTTCCCTGTTCATTAATGTGTGCAGATTCTTTGACAAGGTTTAGGCATATGTATAGATGAATGTTCTCTGCACGCTTCTTTTGGGCTTTCCTCTGATTACAACTCTTGGAAACATTGCTGTAGTGCTGGAGTGTGTTCTTGAACTACCTGGGCTATTGTAACATAGTGGCTGAGTTCTCAGTTATCATAAAAATGTGTGGGAATGGTTTATGGCATAAGGAAGGAATAAGGAATTCCTCGAATGAAGAATCCCTTGAGAGAGTTCTTTGCTGCCCCTTTGCTGCTGCATGAAGGCTGGATGTCTCTGAGTGTAACAGAGCCATAATTAAACTTGCTCTGAGCTTTTGATGACTACTTAGACCAGCCTGAATGTACATCTTGCCTTTGCCAGCTTGACAAGTCTGTTCTTGGGGCTGGCTGTGAGCAGCACTAGGTCTGCTTCCTTCTTTTGTGTTCTAGGAAGGGAAATTTGTACTGGGCCTTTGTAATTAGAGAACTGATTGTACTAGTGTTTTGAAATGTCTCTGGCACTTACCTAGTAAATCTCCTTTCTGTTTTCTCTTTCTAGCTTGACATGAGCAATGTCAGTTCCAACTTCCCAGAAAGCTCCTAAGGAGTGAAGTGTCGAGCTCCACTTTGGATTACAAACATCCAGGCCTTCTGATGTTGTTTCTGCAGGCCTGGCCCAAGGAAGAGGCTACAAACTCCATCTTTTGTAGTCTTTTGTAAACTAAGTGTTACTACAAAACCTGACAAATAACATGCATAAGTAATGAATAAGGAATGCTCTCTATCCCTTTGCTGGCATTTTCCAGTTCTTCAACTGTGCTTTCTCGTGTTGTGATGCTCACTGTGCCCTTCACATGAGCCCACTATATTTACTCCTGTGGCTCTTGGATACTGGTCACTAGAGATTGTTTTGCCTTTAAATAATCCCACATTAGTGTTGTGCTGCACAGCAGAGTATTTCAGCACACATACGGCACTGTCCTCTCTTTCCACACTCTTGCCAAAAAGCGGTAGTTTTGCTGTACATAGACTTAAAAGCCCCTTATATGTCCAGTGCCAAGAATACAGTAATTTATGTGCCACAAAATAGTCCAAAGTCATCCCCTGGTCTCTTGCTCTGACCTGCAGCTATTCCCACATGGCTGGTGATGTTGAAGAGATCAACTGGCACTAAAACTGGAGTTTCTCAGGGTCAGTCCAGGGGTTTCTAACAGCAGCAGTGTGTGAGTGCCTCTGGAACAGTGGTGGTACATGTGCTGCTGCTGAGGTACCTGCAAGAGAGCTCATACAAGCATGATAGCCAGTGGGCTCCAGTTTGTTCTACAGGAGTTAGCCACCTATGCTGGGAAACGTAGGAATCATCAAATCAAAACCACCCCATCTTGAGTTATCACAAGAGTATCTTGGCTCTCTCTCAAGAGTTATCTTGAGACAAAGGTTAAGTAACACGGCTCTGACCAGTTACACCATTCAGACAGATGTAGCAGATTTGGGAGCTTGCTGATGGAGAGCTCTGCCCTCGTAGGGGTGTGATGATGACAAAAAGGAGCTGTAAGTACTAGTTTCGGGTAGGAGATAGTCATTTGCTTCTAAACAGAGCTGTTGGTCACTCATGTCTCGGTTGCTTCTGCTTGGCTGTTAGAGGTGCACTGGAAGCACAGAAATACCACCATTTCCCATCGTGAGCGTATGGTTACTCTCAGGTGGGTTCTCTTGAGGAGTGCTGGTCTGAAGGCGGTGTGGGCAGAGTTTTTTGTTCAGTGCTTCGGGTTTTGTAGAAGATTTAGTAAACTTTCATTTTTGTTTATTTTGTTCATTTTGGCTGGATGTTTAGGGATGGTTTTGTAAGTCTTGTTGATTAAAGGTTGGTCCTTAAATAAAGATTTCTGCAGGATCTTCTCTGGTCATAGCAGTCCTGTCTTGGATGGTAACTGAGCTAGGGATGCCATTTCCAGAGAGCTCCCCTTCCTTCTGCCACTGGGGAAGCCTGTACGCAGCTCATAGCTCCTTGCTGCTACAGTTAGCAACTGGTTTTTATGACCACCTTTCTTGGCGCTAGCTCCAGGTCTCCTCTTAGCATATCTTGGTATTTAGAGTGAATTCTGTAAGCTAAAACTCCCAAAGAAGTCCGGGCAAAGGAGTGAGATGATTGTCATTCCCATGGGAACCTGCCTTGCAGTGTCAGACTGGCCAGTAGAGAGCCATGGGGATGAGAACAGTGTGAAACAGAGAGGAATGACAGCTCGGGTGGAGGTGATGGAACAGCAGTTACACGAGGCAGGCCCTTGGTGTGGCACAGCCTGAGGCACTTGGAGCACTGTGCACCACCTTTGTATGTGCTTTACCTCAGTCGGCACTCCCCAGTGGAGATGCCAAAAGAGAGTGTTAAGGAATGGTTAATAAAACCAAGTTGTTTGTCTGCAGTGCTGGGAATCGCTACCATGGGTCTCCCAAAGGAGATTGCTGAGCTAAGAGGCTGTGGGTTACATTCCACAGGTATCTACCAGCTTTGCTATCGGGCTGTGGCAGCCAACCTGTGATCTCAGGTATTACAGAGGGTTGCAGGAATCGGCTGAGGAACTACAGCTGGGCTAGACAGGTAAGTCTGGTACTATGAGAAGCGCTGGAATCAAGCCCTGGCATGAATGTGACAGGATGGAGAAGAGTTGTGCAGAGGTTTTGAGGGAGGAATGAATGTATCACCACTCCAGATTCAGTGGGGAAGTCACAGGGTGTGTAGCTTTTACTGCCATTGTGTGCTTAATACTTAAAAGTGTTTGTGAGGATCCTTCACACAGGCTTTTATGAACCCGAGTCCTCATGGTGTGAGATGGGAAATACCCTTCAGGTTTAATGACTAATTGTAAGTTAGGAACAACTACTTCCTCTCACAGTGGAGAACCATCTCTGTTCTGACTGTAGGGATTGTGTTTCCCAGCGTGTTTCTAATTTACCTGGAAAATGAGCCTATTTTACTGGTGATGCAATTATTTGAAGTAGTCAAAAATGGGGGCAGAGGGATAGAATGTTGAGTGCAGGGTAGTGTATGTTGTGGGCTGCTCACTGTAGGGGCTGCAACTGCTGCACTCAGAGTAAGTGTGTGCCAGGACACCCCTGTGGCTGCACAAGTGGCCTGTGCTGCAGGGTGCTGTGTCCCTGCCAGGAGCACAGAGACAAGAGCCTCTTGCTGCTGGGTTGGAGTTGACTAAGCAGTGCTGTGCCCTGCTCCCCTGCGGTGGCAATATGTCCTGGAGCTGTGGTTCTGCACAGGAACTGGAACATGGGCTCCTGTCCATGGAGGTGCTGATGGGAAGCAGACCCAGCCAATCCTCTGCTGATACGTGCTGTGTTTCTGTAGCATGAACCAGGATCCTAGCAAAGAGCTCAGGGGTGGGAATATTAAGGAAATATCCTTTACATGAATATTGATGTTTGGGCCTGGAGCCAGGTCATCCCTGGACTGCCAAGGGGCTGCTGTTAAAAGTGAGATGATGATAGCAGTGTGAACACAGTGTAAAGTGGGTCAACTGCTCACCTGCCTGCCCCAGCCTCCCAACGCTTCTAACTGTACAGGGCTGTTCCTCAGCCCCTTAAACACTTAAATAGTGTGGCATTACAGCAGGAGCCAGTCATGAACCAGTTAGAAAAGGCACCAAGCTGCTAGTCCAGTTCTTTGGAGCAGCAGTTCCTCACGGCGGGCTGAGTTTGGCAGCGTAGGGCAGGCAGCTTGCCTTCTGCAGCGGGGGGCCTGGTCTGCAGAGCAGCACACAGGAAACAGCTCCACTTGCTGCAGCCCCAGGTGTCGTGCTGTATGTACAACTTGTTACTGACCAAAAACCCTACTTTTGGGGAGGAGGAAACCCCGATACAAACCAAACCAGACGTTTCTCTAGGTTGTAATTATTTTTGTTTTTTAATGATGGCTGTTGGAAGTTGCTCAAAGGTTTGGGCTGTCACAGTCCCAGAAGAGATGGCAGCGTACAGATGAGTTGGATGTGCCATGTGGCTGTGGCATTCAGAGTGTGCATTCTACCACATACATAGTACACATAGCAACGACGGAGTAGCACGTGTGGGGGGTGTCTAATTAGTAGCTCCGATTTCATTTGGTCCTTTGCACTCCTTCACCCATCATGAGACATTATCACTTTTTTTTTTCCACTAAAATTCAAAGTTTTGCATCTATAGCTCCTCACTTAGTTTGTAATATGCTTGTAATATTAGTTTTTAATGTTTAAACACAATAAACAGCTTGGCTATGGAAATCAAGTTATGAAGGACAAAATACAGTTTGAAACCACGTTATGCAGTCCTAGTGGGCTTCACTAGAAGTGTCTATTTGTCTATCCTGCTTCACCAATAGCAACAGTTGAACACTAGGTGGAAATTCAGAATGCTAATGATTTTTCTGCTTCTTCATTCCTCATCACTGGAATTAGGAATGTTTTTAGCATGTTTGTCATTCCTGGGGTGTTTTTCACAGCTGCTATTCTAAAGCTGCACCTTTGCTACACTAACTGGACATTCTGTGCGTTGCACTTCTTGCACTGAATACATTCAGTTGTAGGCAGAGGGCTCATGCTCATCACCTTCCAGTGAGCGTGAAAAGCAGTTCCTGTCCTTAGAGGAACGGCACTTCTGTGCAGAGCTGGGCTTCCCCAGTACATCACACTGCAAGAAACTCTTCCTCCCCTCTTCTTTAACATGGTAGAAGTATCAGCATCAACAACAAAACAGACTAAGTTTGTGGCTAGGACACAACATCCTAAACCAGTCACAACTGTAAGAGGGATAAGCAGAAGCTACAGTTGTAGAAGAGACTTGTGAGAACTTACTAGCTGAAAGTTCAGGTATTTATCTAGCTCTTACCTGGGGTTTATGTCTCTGTCAAATGTGGCTAGTGCTGACCTCGTTCTACTGCAGGGCATGCTGCCTTTGGGCCTTGCCAAACACTTGCCTGTGAAGAAGTGAGCAAAAACCAGAAGTTCTGAAGGCATACAATGTTTGTGACATCTACAGGGGTTGGATTTAGTTTTATAAACAGGCCTAATTCTTACTGTATTTTGACTAGTTCAGCAAAACATAATGACCATCCCACTCCAAACAAACATTTCCATTCTCCTGAAACCCAACATACAAATTCCACAATCTAGTTACACATGCCACATAACAACAATTCATCTTTTCCCAGCATTGTAATACGGGCAGAGTGCAGGGTATGTCTATACATGTTTGTCAGTGTATCTGTAACCGTTGGTTCATTGTTTCTTGCTGATGGGAGCTTAAAACAACAGCATATGACATTTAAATATTTCTTTCATGAATGGCTCCCAAAACAAAACCATGAATTCCCATGATTTAAACCCAATTACTTCGTCTTCAGATTGTCCCAGTCTAGGGCTTGATGTTGCCAGGTGGCCGGTTTGGTGCTTCTTGAGCTTCTGCTCTGCACTCCTTTACCTCTTCGAGTGCGTAGTGGTTCCTCATGCACTGTGCTGAGTGGCAGCGTTGCTTAGTTATGAATGTACAAAACATCTGACCAGCAGGTATTGGAAAATCATATCCAGGTCATTCCCTGGATTTTGTAATAAACTAAGATCTTTTAGAATGGTTCAGCATCAGAATGTCTTCTGCTTACGATACTGAATTGTTCCTGTTCATAGAATTCATGATCTTCATTCATTTATGAGACAGCTATTAAAAAAATGGTTCTGTTCAGAGGTGGTTTAGCTACACTGGAGAATGCTGGGTTTAACAGGGAGCACTGGTGCAGGGAACTGAAGGAAGTTTCCCAGGTCAGTTGAAACCTGTCTTGAAGACTCTGATGTTAGCAGAGTGAGCCTGTGGAGGATGGCACACCAAGACTGACACGCGACTGAGGCCGTAAGAAGGAAAGAGGCTCCACGCTGCAAGGCTGCCTGTAGTTTTTCCAGTTTTCCTGCTTATTTCAGTCCCAGGCTGTCCAAAACTTGTTGTCACTGAAGTAGTTTTGTTTGTAGGCTTCTGAATGCATTTATTTCTTCTTTTTTTTCTTTTTTTTTTCTTTTTTTGTCCATAGTCCTCATCAGTTCCATGAGCTGAAACGTGCAGCAGGCTGTGTCATACCCATTCCTGGACAGGTCTTTTGTAATACACAACATTTTGCTGCACCTCTTTGTTTTTAAACTGGAAGATCGTGTATACCAAGACAAGGATACACAGAGACAAAATGCAAGGGATCACGACTGCGATTGCATTTACAGTGCTAGGCACATCGTTTATTGTCACCATAATGTCCACGTCATCGTGGGGGAGGCGTCTGTCTTTGCTTCGTTCAACATCCTTCTGGTTACAGCCCATCCAGTCTTTGAGGATTGACCTGGGGTAGCCTGGTTCCACAGTCAGCTGCTGGTTATCGAACTTCCAGTACTCCTTCCCTTTGTAGAAGTAGGTATAAACTAGGAGACAAAACAAAGAGGATTTCTCACCACACCAACTAACTTTGAAGTATGTTCTGCACTGAGTTATGTTTCACTAAAACATCTGTAAATATGAAATAAGACTGATTAAGGTGTGTCCTTTTGGCCACAGGATCCAGAAGATTTGCATTTCTTAAGGAGCAGTCTTGTGCTACTGCTGTTAAAAGGCTGATGGTTTATGCTACGTCTTGTCTGAAGTACCCAGATGTCTCCTTTTCTAATCCCTCTCAAGTGATTAGGAAAAGAAAAAGGCAAATGGGACAGTGGTCGAAGTGTTGGGTCTCTGCATCCATTCTCCAGCTCTGCTCTCACTGCACTCCTCCAGCCCAGCCCCACAGCCGTCATCTCTCACCACAGCCCCAAATTTAAACACAGACTCAATGGCACAAGCCCCTTCTGTAAGTTCTTTCCCCAGCTGGAAGAGGAGGAAGAAATCTTCAGAGAAAGAAAGGTGCTGGAAGGAGCCTCTGGAGGTCCAACCCCTGCTCAGAGAATGGCTGCAAAGTACATCAGGCAGGTTGGAGCCTGTGACAGTGACTGAGCTACAGGAAAGAAACTAGGAGGAAAATGCAAAATACAGCACCATTGTAATCATGGCCCAGGAAGACTCAGGCAGGGGCTGTTGTGGCTGCAAAACTGGAACAATTCCCCTTCCCAGCCCCAGAAATGGCATTAGGGTAACACAGTTTTGCAGTTCAGGAGGTACATGGGTTAGGGTGAGGGTCAGGAAGGCTCTCAGACTGCCAGTGCCTGCAGGCGCCAGCGTGACCCTAGAACATCTGAGACCTGATTCCTATTTCACACACCCCAAATCCAGCCACCCAGCTCCCAGGGTAGACAAGCTGTCCTGGATCTAACAGGGGTAATGACTGCAGATACATACAGCCTTCTTTGCTGATAAAAGCTCCCTGTGGAGCCTGAGGGATTCCTCTCCACACAGTGATGGGCTTTGGGTATCCTGGGTCCGTTGCTCTCTTGTCCTCGTTGTACCTCCAGTACCTGTCTCCTTTGAAGAAGTAGGTTTTGCCGACGGGCTCCCAGCGCAGGGCCGTGTCGATGCCCTCCCGGGGCAGGCAGCTCCCCAGCTCCACCAGACTGTGCGGGTAGCCCGGCTCTGCTGTCACTTCTTTAAAGACCCAGTATTTATCTCCTGGAGGTGAATGGGGACACAAACAACAAACAGATTTCCCTAATTAGTAGTTGAATGAGCTGAATGTAGCACAGCCACATGAACCACAGCGAGTGGAGGACTTCCAGGCTTAAGTGTATTATGTGAAAAACCTGCTCCTCCTCTTCATCTCGAACCTGAAACCTCCTGATTCCATTTGCTGCTTCTCAGCTCATCCTTGTTTAGGAAAGGATGTTAAACAACCCTTTCCCATTTACCTTCTCTAGAGCAGTCATCATTTCAGAGAGTTCCCTCAAACCCTGTCTTTGTCATTCCTCATAGAGGCTGAGGGGGTCCTTGCAGGATGTCAACCCACACTTTTTGATCATTTCTGTTGCCTTTCTCTGAGCCATCTCAAGTTTTAATGCAGTTTATTGAGCTGGGGGATTGAAGCTGCAGACATAAATGGGGAAGACAAGGTACTGTGGTTTCATACGGGGCATGCTGATGCTTTCCAGCCACTCCTCCGTGCTTACAACTTGCACTCAAGTTCAACAGAACCAGTTCAGACACTGTCACAATGCAAGGAGCTAATGTGAGCCCCAGCATAAGGTTGATCATTTTGTCTCTTTAGGAGACAATTGTCCAGAAATGTGGTTTGGGAATGCCCTATACCTGGAGAGGCCCTAACATCTTGCCAAAACATATTCAAGGAAATAGGCAGAAGACTCCTGCCTATCCTCCTGCCTACCACTCCCTGGGAAACAGGAGCTATTTCTTGCTATCATATGGAAGCCAACTTCCATTAATCAACATTAGCTTTATACAGAGATTGTCCTGGCAAGGCCAGCCCACGCTAAACCATATTTTAAGGATTAGTGGCTGCTTGAAGTGTCCTCATGGAGAAGGACAAGGATGCGCCGTACCTGTTTTCCCCATCTTCACGCCGTAAGGGTGTGATGTGAGGCAGATGAGGGAGGCTGGTACTGAAATGTACTGTACCTTTGAAGAACACGAATTTGCCATCAGAGCGCTCATAGGCTGCATCAATCTTTGCGGGGAGGCCCTTCCAGAACTGCTCGATCTGCATGGGATAACCCTCCTGCACCCGGTTGTTGCGCAGCCGCCAGAACCAGCGATCCTGAGAAAACCAGAAGCCTCTTCAGACTGAGTGTTTTTATCTTGCAGTCAAACCAGGCTGGGCGTCCAGCATCAAGCATTGCTAATCCCTGCCTAGGCCCCATAACCATTAAAGACAGAAGTCCTGGTTCAGGTGACAGCTCCAACCCAGCCCAACACTGTCTCCAGAGAGGGAAGCGCTCCATAGGGAAGATGGCAGCCAAAGGGGTGAGAAGCTGGTTGCTGGTGCTGTGAAAAAGGGTGGAAAGAAGGAGAGGACCAAGGAGCAGGGGGAAGCAAGTCCACAGTTACAAGTGTTATGAACTCATCTGTGAGTGACCTCTCTGCAGGTCTCGTCACTGAGGTGCCACATGTGTCCTGGTACCACTGGTGCTCAGCTATCAGACCCCAGGAGAGCCACACAGCCATAACACTACCCGGGACTGTGGGAAGCACCCAATGTCCAAAGGCACAAAGGAGTTATTAAATAACCCTTTGAGATCGTTAGTTAAAGCCATAATGGAAGCTCAGGGATGAGTAAGAGCAGTACAGGGCCTGTGAGGCTTCTCCCAGATACTGTCCCAGCCTTCAACTATTTTCAGTTCATGCTTTTTCTCCAACTCATGTGGTCTGTCCATTTAATGACCTTCAACATGCCCATTCACACCACTGGGCAGAGCAAAAGCCACAGATATTTCCATGTTCAAGGCACTCTAATGTGGGTTATTGAGCAAAACCTTTCCTTCCTCCCTGGCCTTAGATTACAAGCAAGGTTGACTCAAACTCCCCAGGTAAGCTGAGCGCTCCCTGAAGCCCCAGGTTCCACACAGGCCATCTCTGGAGGCAATGAGGCTTAATCTCTGGTTAGATACTGCTATTGCTTTCTGGCTTTACAGGTGGCTTCTCTCTGAGCTTGACAGTGTCCGAATTCTCTGCCAGTGCATCCAGTTCACATTTTGGTGCACAGGCTGCCTGGGCATTTTGGGAATCCCATCAGGCACTGTTTCCAAATGTTACAGAGCCAATCTGTTTACATGTCCTTTTAATATTGCTCTTTCAGCAGCCTCAGAGGAACAGAGCCATTTTCACAGGCATTTCAAATCTTACTACGTTATATTTCTATTAATATTTTCCAGCAATAAATCTAAAGACAGACTCGAGGGCAAGCAGGAATTCTTAGTACCTTGAAAACAAACATTTCTCCTCTAAAGAGAGCCACGGTGTTAAAGTTGCCATCACAGATGTTTGGTTTCGAGCCAGGAGGAGATGGCCTATCACCCAGAGGAGGACTAGGAGGTCTTGGCTGTCTCTCGTGTTTCCTTTCCGAAGTGGAGTGAATTCTGCGAACAGGAAGAGTTGGTAAAGGCCT
This sequence comes from Nestor notabilis, assembly GCF_000696875.1. Taxonomy (NCBI): domain Eukaryota; kingdom Metazoa; phylum Chordata; class Aves; order Psittaciformes; family Psittacidae; genus Nestor; species Nestor notabilis. The sequence continues at coordinate 30,417 of NW_009909845.1, read as the reverse complement.
GGTTGGCTCCAGGGGCTCAACAGGAGGACCTAGAAATGAAAAGAAAAACGTTTAGCAAAGTGGAAACATCTGGATTTTCTGTGCTCCCCTTGTAGATTTTAAAAGGCAACAGGATGGATGAAGAGCATTGTGAGGAATTTACACACTCCTTATGCAGAGCTCATTCCCTAGAAATGGGGAGCAGAACAAGATGCATCCACACGTGAAATATGTCCCAAAACAGACGAGCAATAAGAACTGAAGAAGAGCCAGTATGTTTCTGTAGGTCTTCCCAAGGAGGCTGGTGCTAAAAGGAAGGAGCAGCCACACCAACCATGTTCCCAACTGAGAGGTAATAAATAACCATTGAATAGAAACCTTTAGTAGACCATTAAAAAAAACCCCAACGACCAAAACACACACAAAAAACCCCAAACAACCAAAAACCTCCCCAAAACAAAAACCAAAGCAAAATCAGAAAAAAGGTAGGGTGCGAAACCAATGCCACCATCTAAGGGGGACTACACGGGAATTCAGAAATAAGAAAGCAACTCCTTGACCACATTTTGGTCACTAATCTTTGCTTTCAGACCACCACAGGAACTGATGAACAGCTGTGATATAGGACCATGCTCTGACTCACATGTTGCCCTTCGATCCTTACCCAGCTCAGCTTTGAGATCTGACAAGTATAAAAACACAAGTGACTTGGAGCAGAGCTCTGCTTTGAAACCCACTCAGTCACAGGATGATTTCATCAAGTTAGTGATAAAATCTGGACCGAATCTCATTAAGAGTGTCACAGGTTTCTTGTTGCTTCTCAGAGAAGGCCACAAGTTAATATGGCACTAAGCAGAAGGCTACTGGAAGCGAGGGATTTTACCAAGTTTTATGCCTGATGTAATCAAACGTGATTTGATCATTTGCATGGATTATTGTTTCAATACTGTGTAGCTCTCATCCCCCTCCATTCTTAGCTGTTCAGTGCCCAGTATCTTAGCAGACCACAAAGTTCTAAATAAAATGCCTAAATTGTGATATTGCTCCTGCTGGTGATCTCTGAACCTTCCCCAAATGGTGTCCACCAAAGGTCTGCAGACACTGCCTGTCACAGGAGCAGCAGGGTCGGACCCCTTGTTAGCCAGGCAGTATGGGTGCACCTGCACTGGTGTTTCAGTTCAGCTCAGCAGAGTGCTTTTAAAGAGATGCTCCATCATTTGCAATTGCTGTGCTTTGATTCACACTGGAGTTCATGAAATGCATTCTTTTTGGACAAAGCTAAACTTGAAGATGCACTTTTGGAGCACATCTAGGATACTGCAACTGCAAACAGACATCACAGGCCACAGCCAGAGCTAATTCTCAGTAACCACCCCCTTCCCTGAAATTCATAGAGTGGGGGTCAAGTCCTCAGCATTCTTTTTACTTAACACCATCCCTAAATGCTGTTATACCTACAGATGTACTAGTATTATTCTTGCTAGCAGCCACAGACATTGCTTGCTAATACAGCAACAGGCAACTTACTGTGGTGAGAAGCACATGGGCTGTGCCAAGGCATCTCCTCCAGCAAGCAGCAGGCTAGCTGGCAGTACTGATTAAGGTTGGAAAGCTCTGTGGAGGTAGGATTGAGTTGGTACAGCGGGATATGCTGCGGAGGAAAGGATGGGAATGGGGAAAGAGGTCCCAGACAGATCTTCTGCAAAGAAAGACGGGGTTCTGGTTTGCTCAGATGGGATGTGGGAGCAGTGTCCAGCTCCTGCTTTAATGAATTAAAGGAGTAAGAAACTGGTAACCTGCTCTGGCTGCCGAAAACGGCACTTGGTGCCAGTTACAGTTCTTGAATAAATGAAATTTGAAAAGCAGCATGCTTTTCATTAACATAGAACCATAGAATAGTTAGGGTTGGAAAGGACCTTAAGATCATCTAGTTCCAACCCCCCTGCCATGAGCCAGGACATCACACACTAAACATGCTTGAAGATAGGAATTAAGGAAAGGTAAGTCTGGACTGGGACCTAAGCAAGGAAGCAATAAGCAATGTCTTACTGCACGCTACAGGTCTCATTAAACAGCAGCATGATCCTTTCGTGCTGCCAATCACACGGCTTTGAGTGGATGTGTTTGTAAGTAACACTGAAAAAACTCTCGTGTATGTCCTACGTGACAGGATTCCCCTGCCAACAGACTGACACAAGGATCACCTTTCTAAACGAAACTACAGCATGTTGCTACAGAAGCTCAAAAGCAGTGCTGTTCATTCCCTCCCCGTTGCAAGAGGCTAACGAACGCCATGCACTGACCAACTCAGAGATGCACTTCTGTTGCCGTACATGGATCAGAAAAGCCTCTTTGGTGGTCAGTTTAATCGACAGTGGAGCAATTCCATCAGACAGCTCTTCGGTAGTTTGCAGAAGACAGCCACCAGTGCCAGCACAGGAGAGAGCGCTGCATTGCGAGAGGCAGCCAGAAGCGAATTCACACCACGATTGCAAGGAGGATTCCAAGGAGCATTATTGCCTTTAAACAGAGTGAGAAGTACAGCGATATGCAATGCAGAGAGGCACAGCTGCTGTTAGAGGGGATCATCTGGGAGGGACCCAAAAAGTCACTGTGTGTCACAGATTCAAACTGGTTGCTGGAAAGGCAGAGCGCAAAAGGGACTGACTGCCAATTCGGGGCAGTTCTGCTTCTCTGACACAGCAAACAGAGATACTCAAATCAACAGCAGCTCTGGATTTCCAGAAATAACAACCCATAAACTCCTCACTTCCAGATGAGAGCAGGAAGAGTTTTATAGACCTGATCATGAGCAGTAAAACAAGGACATGACACTGATTTTTTTAAAGGAAAAAAGGGCGAGACAGGGTAGTATCTAAAGAAAATGACAATGAATGTATCTGATGAGTCACAAAGACACACAGAATCTGATAGTTGTAGAACAGGGATTATAGTATTGTGGTCATAAGCTACAAATTTCACATCATGCCTGATTTGAGTTATGAAAGATTCATTCTCTCTTCACAAGTGAAGAGCACTCGTATCCCAGGTCACAGCCTGCCCTGCCCTTGCTGCAGGACAGCAGTCAGCTCAACTCTCTCGTCCAACTTAAGAGTTCAAAGTCTGTCACAGTCTTCCCAGAGAAGAGGAAAGTTAAAATAGCACCTACAACCTAAGGGACTGATGTGAAAGTTTTAATTAGCCCCAAGATGCCACTGGAACAGAATGCAGGAAAGTTGCAAGGCAGAAGCACTTGCACACACTGCGGTCAGGATGGTGCAGTTCAGCAACGCTTCAGGGGAAGCCGAGATTGGTATCAAATGAAACGTTTGCTAGAACAATGGAAAGAGGTTACAAGTCAGGACCAACAACAGAAACTGGGCCACCCTGTGTGCTCAGTGCTTCCAATGGCCAAACTAGTGCTGGTGTGTTGTTCTGAAGGAGGTTCCCAGTACTGACAGGGCTTTCCACACACTCTGCAGCTCGTACTGCAACTTGCTCGGATGCTGACTTTGTCATTTCATTCAAAATATTCCTCTTACTGTCTTTCCCTGCAAGCCATGGATATTCCCTGCTATCTTTCACTTCTCTTCTTGGTTTTATGCATTCTGGGCCTTCTAATATCTCCTGATTGAGGTCTTATCTCCTCTTGTGGTTATACAGATTGCATTTTTATTTTTAATTGCTGCCTTCACTTTGTTACAGAGTGAGGGTGGACTTACAGATAAATGGGGAAGGTAATCCTACAGTTACACACATGCAAAGAGCAGAGGAGCACATATAAACCATGAAAATCCCCGGGTCCAAGTGCTAGGCAGGCAGAATTTGGTCTACAGTCAGGGGTATGGAAAGCAGAAGCACAGCCTGTCCATTGCTGAAGAAAGATGCTATGCTGTAAGACCTAAACCACTTCAGAGCACAACCTGGCATGAAAGCAGAACGAACAGACCCTGTACAGCTTGGCACTCATTACTATTTCCAGACTCGCACCACAGTAACCTGCCTCCAAAACAGATGGCTAAAGGCAGGATATAACAGATTCATAAGCAGCAGAGATGACCATTTGAACAAAGAGTTACTTGAGAGATGATAGCACCTTGGTATTTATTACAGGAACTGAGTACACCCACCACTGACTTAACCAAACAAGCAAATCCACACAAATCACAGCCTCTGTCACTGTGTTTCCAAGCAACTTCAAAGAACCAGCCAGGGCAAATCTCACCAAGACAAAAATTAAGTGAGAGAGGCTATTGCACGGATTTGCAACTCGGCCTGCACCCAGTCACCTTGTTACTGCATGTCACCCCAGCACCGGAGCCAAACCCACCCCCAGGGCTAAGCCTGAAGCCACTTCCACACGGGAAGCAGGTAAGAAACCTCACAGAGCTGGAAACTCTACATGCTGGAGGGAAGAAGCTTGCTGGGACTTTAAGACACTGTGTGAAGAAGAAGACTTTCTTCCTCTCTATCACAATCAAGGCAAAGAATGTCAGAAAGCTTTTGGGTCACAGCAGATCACCTTCAGAGTGTGACTTCCGCCACTGGCACTTAGCCTCCTCCCTTCATGCTTCCTCGGTCGCAGACCATCTGAATACCAAGGTGACCTGTGAAGATAACACAGAGAGAGGAGGCATTTAGGAGACACTGTGTCGATAGTTGAGGACAAAATATAATTGTGCTGTCCTCCTGCCTATTGACAGAGTGTTCCCTCAACTGCACAACACCTGCCTGGAGGCTCGGCACCTTGCATGGCTCAGCATCCACCAAAGCCAGCCCTGCCTGAGCCATGTGGCTCTCCAAGCCTGCCAGTGCAGGGGATGCCCTTTGTTTCAGACCAGGAGGGATAACATTCCACCTGCAAACAAAGGCCCATCTTTATCTTCTTGATATTTACTCCAAGAATAAAGCTATCATCCAGACTACAGGCAGGCACTTAGGCTTTTAAGTAACACGGAGGGGTTTTTTTGGTTGTCAAAAGCTGAGCTGCCTGCATGTTTCTGCAGGATGGTACCAGCTGTCCAGGTACACAGGAAAGGCTCCTCAGTTTCAAATCTAAATGTATGATCCAAAGGAGCCAGGGAGGGTAAGAGAAACCCACCTGGCTGTTCTGCAAGCTCCAGCCCAGTGGAAGGTGGCGCCTGTTCATACTGAACGAGCTCAGGGACAAGAGACAGTCCATCCACAACAGCTGAGCTCAGGAAGGACTCATTTCCTTTGCTCACTTGGTAAACCTGTCCACAGGGTGCTTTGCACTGCTGGGGTTAGACTTCAGCAGTGAAACGAGTTAGCTGTTTCGGAAGGTGTGGGCAGCCCTGCCACAGTGCGCTGCAGTCTGCAGAACAAGTCCCAGCACCCACCGCATACCCAACGGTTGGACAGTCGAGGTCCTCGTGATCACCACTGGGCAGCAGGAAGGGTTTCTTGAGCCCTTGATGGATGTTCTCTGAACGACCAACTGCCAACCAGGTGACAGAGCATTCACCCAGGAGACCAGCGCCCAGGGCAGAGCCCTCCAGGCATCAGGTGGACCCCAAAGACAGCACCAGGAACCAGGTGGTTACTCCCTGCCTGTTCCTTGGAGGAACAGGAATGGAGACCTGGCATACAGCAGGTGAGAGGCAGTGGATGCAGAGGTGGACTCTGGTATTTCCTGCCGAGTCCAACAGTCTCTGGACAGTTGGACAGGAGGAAAGGTGCAAATGAAAGGATGCAACATAGAGAGAGAGTCTGGTATCTCTGGAACGTGCCAGGGATATGGCACCGGGGCAGACTCCTCCAGCTCTCTTCTTGTCATATATTTTTCTTCCCCTGCCCCCTTACAAGCACAGCACCACAAGGCATGGATCCAAAAGTCCCAGATCTTACAACTTCTATAGATAAGGCCTTGGAGGTTACTCTATTCTCTTCCCATGTTCAAGAGGACATTATAAGAAAAAAGGCCTATACCTAACATTTCCAGGTCCTGCACAACAGCAAAGCTTGCTCTGATGGTCCCATTCACAATGTAGTGTCACCATGTGGAACATTTTGCATCAGGTCTTTCTGTTGTTTCATCACAAGCCATCTCTACACATACATGTAGGTTACAAGGATCTGGGATTGCTCTGTGGGCAGCCATTGGGAAAAGGTGAGGAAGGTTGAGACCTGTGCTTGCTGCACAGGAGTAACGAGGCTGGCAGAAGGTGCTGTTTGCTCATGGACACTGTGCCCAGCTGATCCCCTGCTCCTGGATGTCAGAGCTGGTGTTATCTAGTTCCTTGGCCAGGGGCCGGTGTAGTTTCATGACAACCCTGGACCTCAGCCCTCATGGGATGCAGCATGTACACTGGCTGGGAGTTGTTCTCCTGAGCTGCAGGAAAGACGTGTAAGGTTGACATGTCCTCAGTGAGATTTGGGATGACTCAGATCCTTGAGGTTGTCTCCAGGCTTAAGGATTTGGTCTATCTTTGAGCTGTTAGTGGACCTTTCCTTTGTGACCTCAGGCTCTGAAAGGGCCTTGAAGGTAATGGCCTGGTTTACCAGCTCCAAGCATCCATCCGGACATGAACTTTTCCTGCACATCACGTCAGCCCCTCCGCTCCCCAGGCACAGTGTCAGAAGAGTCACTCCTAACATGAGAGGCTGCTTCACAGCCTGCTGCAAAAGGGTACTTAGAGCAGGATGTACTTAGAACAGGAGAACCAGTGCTGAAGGATGATCAGTTCAGGCTGTGTGACAAGACCATGGCTGAGTGTGTCTCCTCTCTCCATCAGCACTGTAGCTGCGTGCTGCCCTGGCTTCAATACTAGCAAAATTAAAAGAGGCAGTCACCTTGACAGATACCCTACATAATGTTGCTTCCTGGGCACATCACTTGTGACATTGACATTAAGTACAGTGGGAGATATCCCTCTGAAACACATGTAAAGAACAGTCATGCTACTTCCCTCATTTTGTCAAGGAAGATGCTACGAGAAGCATCTTTCAGAAGATGGAAATACTGCTGACTTGTCTTACAGTGCACTCTCTCACACACAGTGAGCTGCTGGCCTTTTCTTCCTTAGCTCATAATTGGAAACAACATTTTAAACATTGACCTTACACTAACCAGCATGAAGCACAAAGAAGAGTTCACATTACCTACTGCCTCTTCAGGTGAGTCTGGAAATAAATCCAGCAGAAAATAACTTAATAATTTAATAAATTGTTGTATGACAGATTTAGACATATTTCTTTTCTGATGGATGAACACAGAACATCAAAAACATTTGAAATGCATCATTCTCAAAAGAAGGAGACAAAATGGACTTTAGTAGAGCCTCTGTTGCTTGTTCCAGCAACTTCAGAGGAATGAAAAACTGAAAGTTTTAATTGAATTTATTTTTTAATAAGGGCGCTACAGGCAAGGCAGTGGCTCTGTCTCCTCAATTCATTTTGCATAGTGGGTTCCTAAATAATATGTATTGAGTGCATGCTGCTGCATTGCAGAGAATGTCAAAGCAGCAAGAAAGCAGAAGGTTTTGATATTTGGATAGGTGCCCTGGTAGATGGGCTTTTGGCACTCCCAAGGCAAAACAAAGCAGACTGGCACTGTGGAAATAAAACACATTAGTTCAATGTTCCTGCTAAAGCTACAAGAAGGATATTTTAGCTGTCCCTTCTCAGTTTTAAGAAGCTCAGATGAAAATGTCTGTTCTTATATATCCAGTTCCAGGGAGAAACATAACCTGCGTTTTATATCTTTTCTTTGTGATCTGTAAGAGTAAAACCTAGCTTTAAACTAACCTTTAGGTTTTGGACCGTAGCTCTATGCTAAGGACCAAAATCTCTATGTGGGGTATCAAAGCTCCTACTGCAGAAGCTAATCCTTCTTCTCCCTGCAGGACTAGTTCTCTCTACAACCACCACCATCATCCCCAATCCACTTCAGTCCAAAGGCCTCGGAGAAAAGCCTTCTGTGATTCCATGATAGTCAACAAACTAATCCCTAGTTACTACCTGCACTAGGCAGTAATTCATTCATACCGGTTTTTTCAAGCTGAGTTAAAACTCTAAGTATACTATATTGCAGACAGAGAATCTTAGCAGAGCACGTGGCTAAAGCTTAATGTCACTATATAAGTGAAACGTAAGTGGAAGTGCAGTGGTGCTGCTGCCAAGCCACAGGCGGGATAGTAGTGAACCTCTGCTCTGCTACAGCTCTGCACAAGATGCTGTGCAGTGCTCTCACAAACTGTCAGGGCCCTGAGGACACTCTGAAGTCTCTGGCCCTGACCAGCATCACCCAGTACCTCAGCTGGAACTGGAGCCCCAGCTGAGCTCAGCCTGGGGCACTGGGTCCCTGCCCAAGCTGTGCTGGGGGAGTGCTGGTCCCCAGCTCAGCCACAGCTGATACTGGCTTCAACCACAGACATGAAGCAGCACAGCTCTCAGTTCCTCATCTGCTCCCTTTCCAAAAGGTGTCTGAAAACAGAGGAACCAGTAGCTTCTTCTTGATTGCAGTTGCACCATCAGCCATAAATTTAGATCATTTTTTTTCTTCTTGATTTGTCAAAGTTCACAGGAACTAAATCAACATTTCAAACCAGAAACAGTGTAAAGACATTTCAGCAGCTTTCAAAAATCAGTATTTCGAAAGGTATATTATTTAATGAAAAATATACTTACTACCCCAGCACTTTCTTTCAAAACCATCCAGAGTCTCTGTTACCCTGAGTATTTGAGTATATACTATGTTAAAGAATGCATAATTAAATGATACCATATGACAATTGCCATGCAACTTCATCCTGCTAATGAACAATAAAGAGAAATCTTCAGCTGTACTAATGGGAAGAGCCAGTTCCCCCTGAGTGTACTTCAAGTCATCTTATTTTACATGTTAGACCTTATTTGTGTGTCTGCCTTACACTGAGGACGAACTGCATTCTACAAATGCTTGGGTTTTCCCCATTGTCAGGACAAAGTCAGAGAAACCTGCCCAGAAAGAGATTTATCTTCTTCAGGCATTTACATTTGAACAAATGAATCTTATTCCAGCCACAAAAATACCCCCCAAAACAACCAGTAACAAAACCCAAACCAACCCAAACAACCCCATCTCAAACAATTGACAGTTTAGACCTTTAAAGTCTTGCTGTACTGCTTTAGAGCCTCACAGGTCTTGGCACAAATCCTATAGAAGTAATTCAAAATGCACCGACAGATCACTGATGTAAATGTTGACTAGTGCCAGGACTGCTGCTGATCCCAGCCGGAATCCCTCCCAGCAGGAATCCCTCTTTCCCACTGACAACCATCTTATAAAGGGGTTTTTTTAGGTCTAATTCATATAATATGTGCTCGACTGATACTGGGAGCTAATATCTGACTCTAGATGTCAAGTAGCTGCAGGTGTTGCATAACTGCATAGCATAGTTGTTCTATGCTACATTTGTTAACCTCTTAGTCAGATCTGTACTTTCCTCAAACAATGAAATCAGGGATGTTTGACAAAACCTGTTTTCCATGGGCTGCCACAGACTATATCCATTAGCACGTTCTAGCTCAGCCTCCCCTTGACTGTGGCTCCTAAAACCTGCATTTCCCTCTGCTCCCAGAGACTCCTTCAGCCAATAATTCTCTCAAAGTCCCTGTCCTCACACCCTGGTATCCATGATCCCCCATCATATGGTAGCACATCATCTCCAGCCCCTTGATTTTCTCTCTGCCTCCTTTCCTCTCTTTACCTTGAGCCCGTATCTTTGTGGCCCATGTTGTACAACAATGTTCAGCTGGAGATTAAGCATTCCCTAATTCCCTAGCTTGTACATATGGAGAAAAAAAAATGAGTGCACAAATACTTTCTACCTTTCCTTGATGTTCCATGTTCCTTGCACTCCTTCCCTCTGTTTGCATTGGCTGTTCCTAATGGACATACTTTGGGTACAGCAATTGCTCGGTTTTCCCTTTCTAATGCTCCTTGATATTGAGGACATGGTGAGGGACGGAGCAATCACAGAGATTTGGTTATCCTGACTTGTGCAGATATTGCCACTGGGACAGTTGTCCAGTATCTGGCTGTGGCTCAAGGGCTTTAAACGGTTGCCCACTCAGCTATAGCAGGAAACCCAGCCCACCAGCTACAAGCATTTTGCAGGTCTCCTGTCTGTGTAACATACTCACTGAACTCAAGCTCATTGTAAATAGATTAGTGGGTAGCGTTGCTCACCATAGATTTTCTGAATTCCTTGGAGGTCATCCTGGGGCAGTTTGAAGTTGTGTGTTTCCATATACTGGTAGAAAGGAGCCATGATAGCACTGGGATCATTGGAGTGTTCCAGACCCAGCGCGTGTCCCAGCTCATGAACTGCAACCAGAAAGAGATCATTCCCTGTGGAAGGAAGGCACAGCCAGGTTAGTCCAAAGCTTGATGCAATTCCAAGCCCCACTCACTCATAAAGCAAGAAGCTTCACGAGTGCTTTGCCATCCTATTGCACAGCAGGTCACAGGGCCAGGGCCAGCTCCTGCAGATGGTTTTAGCCCTGAAAGTCTGTGCAGCTTTTACAGTCATTGTCACCGATGGGCAGGGGGCTACTAGCCCGTGACCACCCATGACGATGAGCATCCTCAGACCAGGTATAACAGGCAACTGCCTAGAGTGAAAGGTTACCAACTGTAGACTCTCTTGTAGAGAGCCTACAGAAAACGGCCAACAAAACAGGCTGCTCCAACAGCACCGCGTCCGAGTGCTGCCAGGAGAGGTGAGCGCACTGCTGCTCTTCAACTCAACAAGGGTTCATGGTGGGAAGGGAGCTTTGCTGCCTTCCTGGGTCCTCCAGTGCCATGCTCTGATCTGAACCACCAAATCCTAGGGGAAATAGGTAAGGCATCTAGCAAGGCAGAAGGAAGGACAGAGAAGACCAGGACTAACACCCACCATAGCACGTGTAGTACCTGCAACAACCCCATCTCCTCTAGCACATGCTCCTCAACATGCTTTTACTTTGCTGAACTTTTGGCACTGCCATGTCTGCGGGAGGAGGTGAGCACAGGTAGCACCATTCTGCAGGAGTCAGAGCCACATAGGGGAAGGTTGGGTTGGATCCCAATGGCAGAAGGGAAAAGAAGAAGGAAAGAAGGGACGTGCTCCAGGCAAGAAGAAGAAAGGGCTGAGGAGCCCTGCCTGGCCCAGAAGCTGGTGGGAGTGCAAAGTAGGGGTACCTTCAACTCTGTTATAGGTATACACTCCTCTTCAATCCCACGGATCTGGGACTCTCATCTCCTTGATCTAGTGTTGTCCCTGGACGTCCTACTCCGTGAGGGCACCTTGACATGGGAGGTGACACAGGCAATGCTGTGTGAGGAATGAAGACACAGCCAACAAGGACAGATATAAGAGCCTCCTCATGCCAATAAATTGCCCGAGCCCTCAATTCTGCCTGAATTGGGGTTCTCTGCTTCTTTTGGCAAGGCAAACCCAAAGCACGGGAGAAAACAGCTGGCAGTGGCAGCTCAGGAGCTGCTTTGCAGCATCTCCAAACAGCTTATCTCTGTTCCTCACATATCCAAACTGCACCTATCTTAGAGGTAACAGATTTCAGTTTTGTGTACACAGCTGAGCAATTCCTGGGACAGGAGTTACAACAGTGATTCATGTAGAACTATCTCCACTTTTTAAATACTTATTTCTTCACTATTACCCACAAAAACGTGACTACACAGGTTCAGGGATCTGCAAGTCTTCTCAGCGGGGTGCTTTGCCAGCATCTCAAGATACTTAAAGTCAGTAACAAACAGCGCTCAACTGGTCATACACACCAACACAATTAAATTGTCTAAATATTTAAGTTGAAGGGTGTAAATACCTGTATATGCAAGATATGTTAAAGCACACAAATGCATTTCAAAGAAATGTTCAAACACAAATGTCCCAAACTATATGTGGGCTAAAATTTAGCCATATATGTATTAAAATTCCAGAATTTTGGTATTTGGGAAATCCAAATGGGGACTTCCCTATTTTTTCTCATCTGGTGCTGATCAAGTAAATAAAATGTCCAACAGTATAGTATAAATGCATTAAGCTCCTCTGATTCTCCAAGCTGTGGTTGCTTTTCATTTCAAGCCCTTGCTGAAAGGCAGTAGAAGGCACTAGGGTAACTCCCCCCAGTTTCTCTCCTGGGCATGACGTGCTGTGGTATGGAATAGCCCTTTGGCCAGTCTGGGTCAGGTGTCCTGTCTGTGCTTCCTCCCGGCTTCCCCTCCTCCCTGGCAGAGCATGAGACTGAGAAAGTCCTTGGCCAGAGTAAACATCACTCAGCAACAACCAAAACCATCGGTGTTATCAGCGTTGTTCCCAGGCTGAAAGTCAAAAACACAGCACTGCACCAGCTACTAAGGAGAAAAAATGACTGCTGTAGCTGAACCCAGGACACAGACACAGCTCCCTCTCCTTCTGCTCCCTGCCCTGGCCAAAAACATCTCACCACTGTGTCAGCCCCTCACCTTTTTCTGTTCTAGCCTTATCCCAGACATATCCATCATTCCCTTCCTTCCAGCTTGCCCATGTCATCTGACTTGTCCACCCTACTATATAAAGGGTCCCAAGTCCAAAAGCAGTTCAGTCATTCTCAGGGTGCAAGTGGACAGCATGCATTTCATGGGAAGAGGAGATGGGAGAAAAAAATCCAAGACCCTTTTGTAAGCACAGAATGCTCAAAACCCCAGCTGTAGATTTATCATCCTATTTCTCTTGAGGGGTCAGTTCCCTGCAGAGGTAAGAAACACCTGGTTTTATTGCAACAACACAGAGAACACTGTAGTCATAGATAAACTGATTTATGTATATTTATGTCATTGACTACATCCCTCATGCTTCTTCAATTTTCATCTTCAGCTGGAAAAATGGCTGTTAAATCAGGAAGCAGACATCTTGAGAAAGGTTTATCTTTGTGAAACTGCTAGCACATGCCTTCATGTACAGTTTCATTCATTCCAATTATGAAAATCCATACAAAAACCTTTTCCTTACTTGACTAAGTCACTGCATAACAGGGTACCCAACTGCTATAGGTCAGCCATTCAACTCGTTTCAACACCTACCATTTACAGTAATAGGTCACAGGGATACTGTTATGACAATGCTGTAATATTACAATCAGTATTTATCCCTGAGCATGACACCTGCATATACAGCTGCAATGAGGGTAGGCAGACTCTGTAGAGCACCTAGCACAGTGGACTGTAAAGCCAGGAGACAGAGCTTGTAAGAACACAGAAGTACACATAATATTGTGTATCTGATTAATAATAGAAAAGCAACTCTGAATCTCTAGTCTTTGCCATATTAGTTCTATACTTTATGAACTGTATCATCATGCTAACACACCTGTGTATTGCAGTTTACTCAGACATAACTAAAAAGACATATGAAGGTTAAATTTTGAGATTTTATTAAAGAATGGTACTGAAGAAGTCAGATCACTGTCTGTGACAATAGCAAGCCTAGAGTAATTACAGAAAAGATGGTGTGAACTAAGCATGCTTTAAGTATATCAAAACAATTCCTTCCTCTCCAACAGCTGTGTAGAGGCAATTGTTTTCCAAGCACAACTTAAAGAAGCTTTAGGGCTACTCTAAGCTATGCCTTGGTTCTTGCATCTTCAGATCTAGTAGGTCTGAATCATCAAACAGAAGAACATCTGATTTGTCTGTACTCCTCCATTCACCTCCACAAAACACTCTGCTCAACAAAAGCTTTCCAAATTTCTAAAGACCCTGAAGAAGTGGTGATAATGCTCTTCCATTTGTTTGCATTCACAAGATGTGGAAAACAGCTTTTCTACCTAGAAAAGAAGAAAATACATGTTAAGGAGAAATACAGGTTTCATTTTATTCATAAACTGTTATTGTTATAAATGTAGTAAATGGTACGATGCATCTTACAGACTTCATGAAAACTCTTAAAAGTGCTTTAAAAAGCTTCACTGGAGAAAGAAGAATGAGTGATATGCACTCTTGAGAGAAATTGGACCACAGCCACAATAACAAACTGATCTCCATGAGATCAAGTGATTACAAAAGGACAAAGACCTCCAGAACCCCATTACATTACCAATCACCACCAAAGATGGGTAGTTAGCCTTACTGTCCGCAAAAGGCAGTGTGTGAACTAGGCCAGTTATCTGTGTTACAGACCTGATTCACATTGCAAGCTGTGCTTTATCTGCCATGGCTATGACTGTGAGGACTATCTGCTGTAGAAATTCACAGGAAAAATATAAAGTATTTTTCTGGAATGGTGAGACCAAAACTGAGTGAGTGATGTGGAGGCAAAAGTGGGCAGCCAGAGAGAGGGAAGTCGTGACTGCTTCAGCTGGCTCAGCAGCCTGACATTCAGTGGAGTAAGAGTGTTCTGTTGAAAAATGTTCCCCTATCTTTCACAAGTGTAGGTTGTAATTCAATAACAATTCAATATCAAAGAATTTCCAATCCCAAAATGAAAACTCATATTTGCCTGTATTAGCATATCATTCCCTAATTTGGTAGAACAGATGGTAAAGACAAGAAAATTCTCATAGAACTACGGAAAATGTAGATATGACTTTCATTCCATCACTCCTGAAAAGAACCTATGCTGGTGGCTCTATTTTAAAAGTATTCAAATCCAGCAGGGTCTACAGACAGAATTTAATGCTTGACCCAGATGTGGTACAAACCAAAGGTAACCACAAAAAAGATTTGGGAACAGTTCAAAGGCTGGCCCAGTGTGTTCCAAACAGGCCCTGGCATTGGTAGTGTGGATACAAACCATTCTGCCCTACTTGAGATTCCTTTTTGCCAGTCCAGTTGCAATTATATTTAACTCCTGGTGTTGGCAATGGAGAAAGTGCTGTTCCGGAAGCTCTGAGAGTTGCCCTTTATCACAAAGAGGGAGTTTTCTATCTAGGAGAGGAGACATGTCTTTGTTCTCCCCTGACACAGAAGGGTCCTCATGGGGCTGTAAAGACTGAATAGGACTGAGAACTAAGAGAACTGGGATGGATGAGACATCCCCCCCTCAAAGTGGTATCCTTGGTGGATTTGGGTAGAGAAGGCAAATTAAACTGCAAACCTTCTGCTTTTTTCTCTCCTGTTTCTGAAGAAAAGGAGTTTAAACAACTCCCAAGTTTGCTGCTCTGCTGCATTTTGGCTTGCTTCACATCCTCTATATCTGCTTTATAAAGGAAGACAAAAAGGCTCACCTTGATTCTCATGACCTGCACTTTTACTGTTGGGTTTTTTCCTCTTTTTTTAAGGAAATGACACATAATTTTGATCCTTACTGGTTCCTCCCTATGAATCTCAGAGTATCTCATTCTCTGTGGAAAAAAAGTAAAATATTTTACTTTGATTATACAGAAATCAACAGGATTCCAAGTACCTACAGAACTGTCTGTGTATTAAATGATTACTGACAAAAGCAGTAATTTCCTGTATAGAACACTGTCAACATCAGGTGTAGTTACAAGTACGTTGCTTTGAAAGTGGAATTTACAGGTGATCCTTATTAATGAATTTCAGCTGTAAACAACAACCAGGACTGCCAATCCTGCAAAACGTCAAAATCCAGACTGCACCAGCACAGCCCTACTGTAATGTTACTTCTAGGTTTGTATAATGACAGCACGTACAACAAAGAAAACACTACTTACAGAGATGCTGTCCGGTAGCGAAGGGTACGAATCTGAAGCCGGGAGCCTTCCACATACGATGGTGGCTTCTCTCTTCACTTTACTTTTGTAGGGAATTTTAATTGCAAGTTCTCCATTTACAGCCTTCCATGTTGGGATTGACATGGCAGGGATGTAATCTCAAAGTGTTGCTGATTTAAGCCACCTAATTTGATTTCTTTTTACTGTGGTTGAAACCATGTAGCAGTGGCTGAAACCAAACACGGTCTTGAAACCATGTGTCCACTTGCTTGCTCAAATTTGGTTCAACATTACCATATGAGTTCAGAGAACTCTGGCTTATGGGAACAAGTCTCTCTAAGCAGTTACAGGAAGAAACCAATGTTTCATGTATGATTCCCGTAACATACAATGTTAAGTTGATATGTTCTAGAGACTACTGAACTGGTCTTCAATGAACTAAAGTAATGACCAACAGCATGTTTTGGTGAAGTATCATAAAAAGACCAGATAAAATAAATTGAAATTTTAATACATTTTATGCACCACTTGACTTCCAACATCTACACAGAAGTCTTTCAGACAACAGGTCTTCTGCATTAAAGGACACATGAGTAACTTCAAAGCAGCTCTGATTTTTGCTCTGAAAAATACAGATGCTCATTTTCAACAAGAGTGTCAGAAGCCTGAAAAATAATGTTGGATTCAAAATGCCATTTGTTACAACAAAACTCGTTAGCTGTGGAGATGGTCTGTACCTGAGAAATCAGAGAAAGAAAATTAAAAATGTATTTAACAGCCAAATAGCACAAAGATTATATGTGCACTGTATTGAGAGTACACATGCTCTCTGTCAAGTTACTCCTTATATTGTTAGGTTATAGATTGCCTCTGCTGCCCCCAGCATTTCCATAGAAAATGAACATGAAAAAAGTGGTAAAGTAAGAAAGAAATGAGACAGAAAGCAAGGCAAAATGCAGAGAAAACAGGAATTAATCCAAGAGCAAAGACTACAGAGTTCTGGCAATACGCTAAGGTACAGGGGTTGAGGGAAGCTGTACCTTCTTTTCCAGCCAGCATTCACTGTACCTGTACAAATCAGGTAAGTGGGTTGCAAGTAGATAGTAGAGAGTCAACCTAGAAAAGTGGATACCAATACAAATCTCAAAGAAATGAAAGGAACAACTGGATACTCTTCATTCCTCTTAGTCCCTTCCCTCCACCTAAAGCATCACGAGTGTGACCACCCAGGCGCAGGCTCTGCTGCCTATGGTGAGCAATGTCCACCAGCAGGGGCAAGTCTTGAGACGGGCAGTTTAAAGTTTGCTTGGCTGTTTCTACAGCACAATTCCAGTAAAAAAAGCCCAACACTTGGAGAGTGGAGCAAAAACTTCTGGTGTCCCTTATGGTAATACAAGCAATTGGGATACTGGGACTGCCTGCATTGGCATTTAACTCTGTGACCAAAGGCTGTGCCACTTGGCCTGCAAGCAGCTACACACAAACAGCTACACGCAATGCACCACTGAAAAACAGTGACTCTAAAAATAGCTCCAATTGTCTCCAAGTGCCCATACATTGAAGCCTAATAAGCCAGAGCCACTGCTGCCAGAAGTATGGGATAAGCTAAAGGCCAAGAGCTGCTTTTATTTCTGTTGAGGAGCTCCTTCCAGGACGAACATGAGGTAAGTCCCCACAACTGTGACCATGCCAGTAGCCCCTTAGTGTGCAGCTGTGTAGATGATTTATCTCTAACTGTAAAACCACACTCCTTTTTTAGTTGCATCCTGTTTGCCATATCACCTTCCAAATTCCAGTATTCTTCTGGAATTCATGCTTCCAGCTGCACCCATTGATATTCTCATTTGAAAACTCAACAAATGAATTCCGTATCCCATCATCTCAGTTAATAAAGACTGCTCCAGGAGCTCAACTTCCTACCTGGTTTTGCACAGCCTCATTATGGTATCATCTAAATTAATCTTCTACAGCTTGCTTATGGGAATGTCAGACAAGGCAGTACAACTAAGATCATAAATCAACAATTATGAATTGAAAGCACAGCATTGCTTGGCTAAAGGATCTGTATGCTTGAGTAGAACTGTAACTAATATCCAGGGGGAAGGAAACTTTGCATTCACTTTGAAAGCCTACACAGGTTCATTCTTCACAGCAGAAGATAATAGAAATGTTGGTGCAAGTGCCCCTACTACTATGGTCTCAGAGAGACAACCAACAGAATCATAGCTATCATGATTATACTAATAATTTTAAGGGCCACGGTAATGGTCATGCTGTCCACAAGAGGCAAAATCAGTGTAATAATAACAATCATGCAGAATGATGAACATATAAATCCCAACTATCCAGTAGCTGGTGTGATAAAATTGCTAATGAACCCTAGTGGGTTACCACAAGGTATCTTTACAAGGTAGAAGCTTTCATCAACAAGATATATCCCATTCTCCATGTACAAATCAGTTTTCATAGAAAGATCTGTTCAAATCACTCTTCATTTTTTCTGACAGGAGGAAGCTTCATGTGAGATGTTTCACTTTCACCCATGTAACAGACTGCACTGCTGGTGGACTCCAGAACAGATCCTCTGTGGGCTGGCAGCTGCATCCAAACATGGACCTAATGAAATTCTACAGTAACACAGTAGGACAAATGCAGACCTACAAAAGCAAAGCTTTAGATCTTACTGGTTTGTAATGAAACTGTATGGACTAAATAGATCAGCCAAACATTGAGGACCTATGGTGCCAGTTTCAGCATCCTGCTCTGCTGACCAGAGATTTACCTTTACAATTGCTGCAAGGCTGAAAGCTTTAAGGCAGACTGTTCATATTTTCCCTTCAATTAATACACATACTTGTCAGGAATGGAACGTTTCACGTGGTTATATTTTTATGGACTGATGTAAAGATACTATTGTCACTTCATGGCTATTTTAAGGTTTCTAATCACTGAATGGATGCTGAAAGGCCAAAATAGTTCCTTTTCTGCACGTGAATAAATGAGAGCTTTGCTACTGGTCTACTGGTAGGGTATTTTTATTCTTTCTTTCAGCAACTTCTTCAGTTCCAGACGGAACATCCCCATAGCCCCAAAATATCTATCATAAGGACAAGCAAAACCTTTATTTGAAGAGATACTTCCTGTTAAAAAGACAACATTGTCCTCACTAATACATTATTGCCAGTGAAAAAAAGGCAGTGAACAGATCACAGTGCAGGAAACCTCTGACCAAGAAGAAACTCTTTAAGACCTGCTAACAGCATTTCAAGTAAAATGTATCAGAGGTGAGAATCTTGAGCTAGTAGGAGCTCCAATGACAAGGAATAGTGAAACAGAAGAAAAAACCCTCCTAAAAGGGCTTGGATCATCCAGTGAGGAGACAGGACATTTTCACATTTGCATACCAAGGCTAAGAACACAGGCAAAACCAAACTCCTTGCATTTAACATGCACATCTATAATGCTCTAATACAGGCTTATCCCTGTCATCATCAACACATGACATTCCCGTTCTGTCACCAGCACTCTCCCAGGTGAACAGGACAAATATGACCCCACCATTCTCAACATCCTCACTGGTGACTTTCAAAAGAGGGTTCAAGTAACTCTGCTGTCCAGTCTATGTAGCTCAGTTATTTGAAAATACACAAATGACATTTATCTTCCCAAATGGCAATTTCAACTCTTCCATCAATTTTCACACTCAGAGTGCCCACCAACCCCGCAAATACCAATTACATGCATTTTGAGGACACTACTCATGACAGTCACTCAGCACACCAGAGAAGTACATCATGTTTTTGAAAGAGTCCCATGGATACTGCATAAGAAATAGCTCTTATAAAAAGAGACTCATTTGCTCTCAAACATCCTAAAAACTATCAAAAATAACTCAAAAAAGTGATAATCATAGAATCACAGAATAATGTTAGAACATTCTACCCAGTAGAAAGTTTTCCCCAGAGCCATCCCTGCCTTTCTTTAAGCTGCCTCCCCACCTTCTTAATCATCAGAAGGAACCTTTTTGTGTGGAAAAAAAGAAAAGATAAAAACTTGTACAACTTGTCAAAACCTTCCTCTAAGGACCTTGCTTTTATCCCAGACACCAGCAGTCCCAGGTCTCATACATGAGCTTACTTGGGAAGTCATATCCAGCACACAAGCCACCCTCACACCCCATAGTTGAGACCAAATAACTACTGAGACCAGACTGAACTCAACAGACCACTGATACAGCACAAACACATCCAGCTGTTGCAAAAGCAGCTCTCACAAGGTAATCACTCAATCTCTGATTCCCAATCCTGAGCCTCAAGAGAAACCCACAATCTGCCCTCCAGCCACAAACCTAAGACTAAAAATTAGTAACATTCAAGATAGCAAGACACTGCTTCTCTGCCACACCATAACCTCCCACACTCTCCACACTATCCCCCCTCCACATCCCATAGGCTGTAACCTCTTTCTTTCTTTGCCTATGTTTAAACATGCCAGAAAACATTACTTCTCTTAACCTGAGAAGACAAATATAACATTTAAGCTTTCCTACACATTAGTATTCCCACATTGAACTTGACAGCTCCGTTTCCTTTCAAAGATGCTCTGATAGATACTGAGGGATCCTCTCGGTGTGCATTCCATTCTGAAAGAAAGCTGTCACTTTTAGGTCAGCCTGAAGGTGGCTTGCATGCCTGAAAGCTTTTCTCCTCAAACTACACGGCTGGCCTAATCAAAGACATTACCTCTGCATATGTCCTTAGACATCATGCCAGAACAACGCTACTATGTTCTTATACAGTTTAAAAATCAAGCCAGATTTACATTCCAAGTGCACTTCTAACCCTTGTAAAATGTTTCAAATTCTGATTTTGAATTCCTAAAGGTTTAAAGCCACATTATCCTTCCCAAATCATCGGAAAATTGGATTGACAGTTTATGAGGCCACTGTAAAATTCTGGTTTGCCAACTTAAACTTTAGAAGTCATCACTATCCTCAACCAAACGTTGGAAAAGAGATTAGAAAGTGCTCATTGCCATTAGGAAGAAAGATAAAGCTAGAAAGATGCAGAAACTCTTCATTGCTTACTATGGTAAGAACAGTTGTCCTTAAGGAAGAACAGTCTTCCTTAACAAATCAGCCACCCCAAACCTCTGGTGGAGGAATTATGACCATACTCAGAATACGAGAAAACAAACATGGATCAAAAGGACTTGACATTCAAATGTCTTCACTCTTAACTTTCTGTTCACCATTACAACCAACTCTAATTGCTCTTGTTAATTATTTCATAAGCTACAGAATTTACACTCTCTTGTTCACCTTTTGCCTCCCAGAGCCATGGTTTCTGTAGCAGCTATGGTCCAAATCTTGAGAGATGTAAAAAGCCAGCAGATACACACTCCTGTTCACTCCTCAACGTTCACACATGTGCAGAGAGGCGTGCAGAGTCACAAATTTACTAATAAAGTTCCTGACCCATTTAAGATAGACTACATGTTTTGGAAAACATCTGAACCATCGTATGGGAGGTGAAAGCTCCACTAACCAAGTATTTTCTAGTTGAATGCCTGTCAGTGTCTCTACATTCAACTTATCCTTGTTTTGAAAAACGACCTGTGCTCTTACCATCATGATTAGAATTGCCCAGGGTCCACGGCTCATCCGAATCGAAGTGAGTATCTCCTCCTATTCCTGGTCCAGGAAAGTAAGCATGAGCTAGGAATCCACCTTCTCCATCAAATGGAGAACTGTCTCCATGGAAACCAGAAGCAAAAAATATCATAATATCTGCCTCCTTTCTGTCATTTTTAATTTCATGGTAAGGGACCTCTTCAAAGGTAAGTGGCGTCACTCTCTGCCAAACATCAAATGCCTGACGAATGGCTCTCCTTGTATCGATCTCTCCAACTTTGGGGGTATAGTTGTGTACACTGTGTGAATGAGAAAGAAGGGCTGTTTAAATTTGCAGACTACATTAGAGACTTAATATAATTCCAAAACATAGCCACATCTACACATTTCCAAAAAGTCTTTATTTTTACAGACACTACTTTGTGCACAAAAAGTTTTGCTGTTACAAATAAGTTTTGTTACCAACAAAACAACAGTCCTGATCCGAAGCCTACATTTATTAACAAGAAACTTCCCAATACTGGGGTTGATCTTGCATTGCCTCCTAAAAACCTGACAACCTTTCAAATCCTGGTGCAGACAGTTAAGTAACCTAGTTTAAAAATGTAAATTACTTCAGATTTTGTCTGAAATTAGCATGCTAAAACGGAACCCAGTGTATGAATGAGCTTTAAGGTCCCTTCCAACCCAAACCATTCTGTGATTCTATGAATATGAAATATCTGCCATGGAAACAACTTCCAGTCCTTAATGAAACTGCCTCAACTTACTATAATGATTGACAGATGAAGACAGTGTAATACATTCAGTGGTAAAACAGAACATCTATCACTTGACTGGCACACTGCAAATACTGAGAGTGGGAAGTTAAACAACTAGCAGTTTGACAATGGCAGAAGTGAAGCCATCTGCCAACCTGCCTCCTGAGGTAATGAGTACGCTGAAGATATGCTTTACTTATATGATTATACACCAGTTTTCCCTAAGGCCCAGAATAGGTTAGAAGCAGGATCTACCTCTCCGATCTCCACATACACAAGGAGTACCTTTACAGTTTGAGTTAAGGGAATGATTACTGGAGGAAACTTTGAACAAGTCCCTCCTCCCAGTCTCTGCAGTCCCCAAGTGTTACTTGAAGAATTCTCCACCTTGCTCACAGCTCTTGGCAGAAGCAACAGAGTGCCCTGGGCCCTGATTCTCTATCCCTTCACACCATCATACCTCTTCCTACACATTCCAGCACCTTCCCAACACTGGTCACTCATATTTCTCCCTCTTCACCACAGACTTTCTTTCTGTCTTAGCCTTGCTCACCCATATGTTCTCCTTTACGTCTACAATCTTCATTTTTACTCTACTGCAAATTCCTTTCTTTCCTCCAAAAACAAAGTAAAAGGCTACACTTGCAACCAGGGTGTGTGTTAATTTTAGTTAAGTGATATTCTTATTGTCAGAAACTTCCATTGGTATCATTCAGCAATTGCCTTTCAAATGCTAAAGGCCTAAATGACAAATAAAACACATCTCTGGGAAACAACCCTCACTACATAACACTCACTTGATATCTGCAGCCCACTTCAGCAAATTGCCTCAGCAGACCTAAGTCTGCACAAAAGCAAGAGTAAAACCTCTGCAAAAACAAACATTCAGAAATAGGTTGCAAATTATTAGAGGGAGAAAGTATCACACCTTTAGACAATGGTGTTCCTTCTGCTTTAATGGGTTGTTAAGAAGATGCATGACCTAAGAGCTAGATCCTTTGATTTCTAAGGGATCAGAATGGGACTTAACCAGGATTTTCCTGCCAAATTACACAGTGGGTAACTGGAATTTAGGCATCTTTACCTATCAGTTATTTTCTAATTGAGAACAGACTCTGCAGTTACTCCAGTGCTCTGAAAGTGTTCCCCTCCACCATGTTGTCAGAATGAAAGCCTCAACTAGGTATTACAGGGAAACTCCAGGTTTTAAAAGTACTTACAAAATTTGCATGGTACATTTTTTCCCCAAAAAAAAAAGAGGCAGGAAGTGGGCTATACCTGTAGGTTATATGCTTCTGCCTCCACTTTTGTCCAGTTAGTGCATACCGCTTTTTCCTCCGGCTGCGGCGGAGGTGGGGATGGTCTGGAACTCCACATCGAGGCTTCTTCATCCACCTGCAAGGGAAAAGAAGGAAAGAAAAAGCATGCTAACACAGAGCCTGGAAGAGAGACTCAAAAGAATTCAGGGATGACTGGAAGACCTCTGAGGGATGGCCAATGCAGACACCAGCAGAGCTCAGTCTTCCCTCTCTCGGGTTTACCCTCTCTGCACAGAGCTGTACACCCCATCTCTGCTGGCAATCCACACACCTCAGCGTAGCAAAAGGAGTTAATTTTTTCCTTTTGGAAACAGAGATACCAGACCAGGTAGCCCTTATGCTAAACAAGAGTTTAATGATGATAATACCACAAAAGAGACCCACATTAAAACTACATGTGTGTGTGCACTGGGATCAAACTCACCTATCACCTCCTCTATACACTCTCTATTTGTTAAAGTGCTCCTGTGCCAATAAGAAACCCTCCAATCCATAACTCCCTAGATAAGATTGAACAAGTGCTAACACAACCCTTCCAGGTAACACTAAGGCTTTCACCTGTAACAACCAGAACAGATCAACCACAGCACAAATTCTGTTAGGTCTTCCCAAATAATCTTTAACTCTTTTGATGTCACTCATGATGTAGGAAACTCTTGGCCAGGTAGACTGGAAGAGCAAAGAATGCTGTCCCTTGCACAGGGATCCATGCACTATTATCACAGATGTCATGTCTCCTCCCCTACCTCCTTTATCTCCAGCCTTAACAGACCTTTTGCTTATTTCTTGCACCAGCTTGAGTGAGTCAAACACTGGCACAGGTTGTCCAGAGAACTGCTAGAGCCTCCATCCTTGGACGTATTCCAAATCCAACTGAACCTGGTCCTGAACAATTTGCTCTAGCTGTCCCTGTTTGAGAAGGGGATTGGAGTAGATGGTCTCAAAAGGTCCCTTCCAACTTAAATGGTTTTCTGACAAGGAGAAACAGACTGTACCCCAGAATACTATCCCACTTGCTGGTGTGGGCACACTCCAGAGAAGGCAGAAGTGGCTTATGGAGGAATCAATCTACCCATCACTGCATGTGGCAGCAGGGGAAAAAGGAGACAGGGACAGAAACGGAGGAACTACAGGTCTCCAAAGGTTCCAGCACAGCAACCTTCTGTCCCAGCCATATTCTTTAGAATTCTTCAATGCAGCCTGGGACAGGAGACCGGAGCCCAGGAATATCACAAGCAGTCTCCAACTGCAGCCCTCTGGCACTGCCCTCAGCCTCCTGTGTGGCTGCTGCTGAGGACATTGCCACTGCCACTCCTCAGGCATTTTATGCATTTGATCCACTTACTCTGATGGCAAAAGCAAGTGTCCACTGTGACACAACACCTTAAGAGCACACTGCAGGCATGGGATGCAGAAACATGCCACTGCCTGGTCACACAAGAAGAGCATCATAGCCAATTCTGGCAGATTTCTCACACAGGACATCAAATTCCCTCCCTTCTCCTCGGCAGGGCTTCCCCCACATCCCTGGCCACCCGGCGAACAACTTTTGGCCCTCAAATGCAGACATTCCTCCATCAACCACAGCCCTTCAACAGCAAATTGTCCATGTGTGCCCACATATTTGAGCCTAAACAATGTACATCTCTATCAAAAATATTAGCCTCACACCTCCAGGAAGGAGGTGTCTTCCTTTCACCATCTTTCTGGGACACCTTTTAAATAAAAACCAAAGAGACACTTTGCCTTGTACATTCTTTCACAGAACATGTACCTGCTCCCAGTTCAGATGACCTTTCCTCAGTCCACTTCCTATGTGTAAAAACTAGAGGTGCTTACAAATCTCAGTGCAGTCATCTGCCATCTTCTCCCCAGCAAGAACAGAGCAAATGAGAACTATTATACATATTATAATGTACCTGACAAGAGCCCAAGCCGTGTATGTGGAGCTGGCACGGATCTTCCCCACTTACAGGAGCTCACATTTATCAGTACAGTATGTCTTTCAGAAATCTAAGCAACCTGCAGAAATCAGATCTGTCTTGCCCACACAACTGCTGCCACCTTCAAAGAAAGTGGTACATCTAAGGTTTGCTTTTAGAAAAGCCATATTAATTCACCCTCAATGCACTGTTTTTCCAAGTGTCCTTTATTTGTGTTCTTCTGCATTGCTTCTACCATTTTGAGAGAGAGATGTTAGGCTTACTGTAGCTTGTATCCTCCTAGGTATCTCCCGTCAAGCTGAGAATGCTTCTCTGGATCAGTTCCCTGATTCAACTTACTTCCCAGACTCATGGGCCCATGCCTAATCATGGGCCAGGGTACAAGTCCAGCCATCTCTTCTTTTCTCAGCAGGGCAGATCTATGGCAAAATAATCACGAACCTGCAGCCTGTTGCCACTGATCTCCTTTAGCTGAGCCTTTTGAGAGCCGCTCCCTATTGAGCAGTTTGGATAACCCTTTCTGTGTTCCAAGGGGTTTATCAAAACATAGTACGTCAGAAACAACAACACAAGACAATTACTTGAAGCAGGATTCAGACTTGAACTTGTGGTTACTCTCTGTCCTGCATCCTGAAGTAAGGGACCCACACAACAGGCTCAAGACAAAGCACAAGACACTTCCAACACAAAACAATTTCTTGATTCCCTCCAGGGCCATAAGATTGATTACAACAAACACAACAGTCACCACTTCTGCTAGGTGCCATCAAAGCCTTCTTTCCCAGCATGCTCCCATGACTATATCCTTGCCTAGCTGCTGAGGATTTTTACAACTCAACCCACTAGCTGCAGGCAGACACAAAGTTTGCTGAGGCACTGTCAGTTGCAGGGTATGAGGAGGCCATTTTACACACTGTCACCCACTCTCCTTACAGAAAACTATACAACTTCAACCTCCTACCTCAAGGCAGCCCCACTGCCAAACAGACCTCCACCCCACCTTCATTTTTGGTACCAGAAGAGAACACAAATTCTGTCGCAGCTTCCCACTCCCACTGGCAGCACCTGCATGGTAACTTTCACACACTTGGGTACCAGTGTCGGAGGAAAGAACAAGCTCGGGGTTTGGAGGCAGATGGGGAAGAGATGAAAAACTTTAGGCTTCCATAATAAGAGTAAACAGAACATGCAGAACCTGTTCCCTAACAAATAAACCAGAGAAAATAATAACTTCAGACTCTTGACTGATTCTAAAGTCACTTTCAAGGCACAGAGCTTATGGCACTGACAGAAGTGACAGAAAAATTTGTAATCGCAATCTCAAAACTCGTAACACAGACTGAAATAACAGTTTAGTAAATGTCTGAGTAATACGGAGCTCTCAGAGCCAGCCTGCCTCGTCAGCTCTTCTCCTTTTGCTCAGCTTCCACAACCAGGCCTAAGGAACGACTGCCCAACAAGGCCCAGCCATCCATGCCCATCCAGCTCAAACTACAGGCTCACTGCTAAGAGCAATTAGGACTTCTCTTTCTTTTCATGGAATTTCTAGGTAGGCACTCCTGCTCCACCCTGCCAAGCAAAACATGGACCTACTGATTCAGGACAGATGGAGGTAGAACAACCTCACACCTGCAAAGCACACTCACATCTGGCTGCACCTGAGGTTTCAAGCCTTTGGAGACTTGAGTTTCAGAAGGGGGGAACCATCTACATTTTTCACCCATCAGCCTTTGGCTGTTCATGCACCCATCAACCCCTGCCCACATGTAAATTCAGTAAAACATGGGCAACACCTTCCTTTCCTCCAGAAAAATACTTTCACTTACTAAAGCAAGAACTCCCACATGCAGTTTGCTCCCCTTCCCCTGTCACTCACAGGGCAGCAGAAGCAGCTCCCTAACTTTCCAAACTAGCACCCCAATATCATAGCCCCTTCCTCCTCCATCCCCTTCCAACTCACAAGCATCCTGACTGCAAGCTTCTACGCACCAACTGCAGATACACAACCTTGCTTTCTGGCTCTGCTTCAGCATTCACTTACAAACTGTGTTACTGATGGCAGAGATCTCAGATGGAAAATCCCCACCTTCAAAAAGCATTTCATTTTCAACTCATCGGATGCAATTATCTATGGAAGAGCAATACAACAGGATTTTCTCTATCCCTCAAGGAAGAACAAGGAGCTTTTCCTGTGACCTAAAGGAGGGAACATTACATTCACTGGATAGGCACTCCCAGTCCAGGATGACCCCTTTCTGCCTAATTCACCCATTTATCCTTTTTCTCCCTCTTATAGTTTGGAAGGCATAAAACCACACCCCTTTGTTCTTCACACTATTTGGTTGCTTTGTGCCCCCTCTGTTTCTGTTACCATGTCCCTTTTGCCATCAGAGTGCTACAATGGGAGAGATGAAGAACTAGACAGAGCACACTCTAAAAGGGTGTGCTGATGCAGTAAGAAAACAGCAAGAGAAAAACTCCCAGGAAGGGGCTAAGCATGTTCTAGTATTTGTACATTCTTTTTTTGCACACTACGAGATGCTTCTTTCCCCCAGAAAGCTTTAGTGAGACCATACCTGCATCCTGCTTTAGTCAACAGATGCTCCCCTAGTCCAGACCAATGGGAGACAGATTCAACCAGTACAGGGCACCCAGGCAATCAGATGACAACAAGCCAGTGCAGTAGCAGCAACAAACACTGCTCCATGCTAGAACACCACTTGCACACCACACTTCACAGTATACATCGAAGAGCAGACTAAAGGCAACTGCCTTCAAAGAACAAGGCCTTGGTGATTTAGACCAACGCTTCTGTGCTATCAAATCATTGCTCACAAACAGTCTCATGGTCAACATACAGCAGAGAACATCTGATGTCCAATAAATGCTAACTGTCCACAGCTGCATAGTCTTGACTATTGCCACCAGACTACAACAACTCGCTTCATCTCAGACTACAGATCACCACAAATAGCATCTACAGAGATCCACAACTCTAGTTATTTAACAAATACATTAAAAGCCATTTCAGGAGCCAGATTTGCACCTAAATCTGGACAGAGATGAAAATAAATTAAACCCTGGGTGTTCTTTGCTTTCAGAAGCTCAGAGGATTCATGCTTTGCCTATGCATCAGCAATGGGCATCTATGTACAAAAGAACAACATTTAATAAGAGCTTCTCCTCACGCTCCCAAACAGTAGTGCTGGCAAAGAGAAAAGGTGGAGTTGTCCACACATTTTCATTAGGGACACCTTTTCACAATCAACATTTCTCTTGCTGAGCCACTCAAATCTATCCCTTTTGAGGTCTTCTCACAGCTGGAATAATTACCTGCGGAATATGACAATGCATTAAGAAAGGGAAAGACAAAATTATCCTACGTTAATCTTACTCAATAGTTGTCTGGTCCAAAACTCCTGTTACTGGGATCCCATAAAACTGTTGCATAGTGGCAACTGCAGACTGCACAGCTTTGCCCGACTGCAAGGCTGACATTTGGCTGTCAGATGGAAGTAAGTAGCCGTAAGTTTTTAACCAGCCCTGAAAAAGAAAGAAACAGATGGTAAGATGCCATGGTAAGTTTTCAACTTAACAGATCAGAACATCTCAAAAGAAAAAGTGACGAACTAGCTCAAAAAATTCAACCACCTCTCTTTTTTTTTGGCTAGGTTTGTTAATACCATCTGATCCCCGGGAAGGGCTGAAGACCCAGCTTAACATCAGCTTAACATCAGCTGTCCTGGCAGACAATGCAGAGCTGCCAGTTAAAATTGCATCATCCCTCCTGAGCAACTGGGGCAGACTTAGGTCTTTGGGGCAACAGAAATGCCCAAGATGGTCCTTGTTCCAGAGGCTTCTTATGCACCCTGTCACCTTGCATCACAAGATGGCAAGGTGACATCTCACTTCTCACTGCAGCATGCTCCCACTAACACTCTGCCCACCACCTACTGCTGTCTCTGGACCATCACTTCAAGCAAACAGCTTAACAGGCCTGGGCGATCCCCACAAACACAGCTTCAGCTCTACCCTTGCACGGAGCACCAGAGTATTTCTTACATAAAAACCCCACACAGCACCACCATCAAAAACCAACCCCAAAACAAACAACCCACGCTCAGAAAGCTTGCAGGGACTCTGTTTGGATGGACTTTTCCTCTTGTAGAAGCAGACATCCAGCAAACTGTCAGAACAGGAAAACAGCCAACTCTTCTCAAGGAGCTTTATCCCTTTTCCCTGCCTCCCCCCCCAAAATGCAGCCTTAGATAAAACCACACGTCAAACCTGTCAAAACGCATTTTCAAAAACACACATTAATTTAGGATTATTTTTCCCTCTCCTCTTCCCTCCCCCTCACTTTGATATCACAAGAAAGAGGAACATTAGTTCACCTTTAAGTGCAAGTGTAATAAAACCTGAATGAAGGCTTGCTTTCACAAACCTTTCACCATAACTTTTCTTGCGCACACCCCAGTGCTGTGCTTCTTTCTTCTGGCCAATGCTCCACCCCTCCAAGTCAATTCTTAGATGAGGATTACTAAGAGATGGACCACAAGGACAATCCATCTGACCCACAAGACACAGCCCCCAACACACAAGCGCTGATGGATCACACTGGCAGCCTGAACACACAGAGTAAAGGGGAGAGAAGAGACACATCTTCTCTTAACCTAACACAGCAGTGGGAAAGCAGCTGAAGTCAGAAGGAGCACAAGAGGGAGAACAACCCCCATCTTCACTGTGACAAGAAGTTAACAGAAGCCATCGGGAACAGAGGAAAGCTCTGCTTCCAAGGCAAAGAATGAAGGTGTACGACAGCATTTGGGCTGGGTACGTTAAAGTTCACCGAGTAAATGGCCATAGAGAGGTATTCAAGACAAACAAAGCCAAACTACAACACTGCCCTGGCATCTCGCACCGGCATCTGACAAACAGTATGCTGGAACTCTCGGACCTTTGGTCTGACCAAAATACACTGTCCTTGAGCAGCAAGGGCAGAGCACGCTACCCAAACCGCTACCCAAACTAACTAACCAGAGCGGCTCTAAGCGGGGCTACCCTCGCGTATCGACTTTCCCCCCCCGGCCAGACTCGGACACGGCGGCGGGCAGGGAAAAAGGACC
>NW_009909844.1:0-960 GCF_000696875.1 Nestor notabilis | reverse complement strand
CCGAGCCCAGCGCCAGGCGTGCTCAGCCTTCCCAAGCCCGCAGCAAGCACTCCCGCTCTTCTGTCTTTCTCACAAATCAGTTCAAATGACAAAAGCCGCACCGTTTTGAAAGAGGAATGCACTTTTTCAGAAGGGCTATGGCAATTCCTACCGTTTTCGAGCTCTTTTCCTTAAGTCCTACGTGACGTCTTTAAGAAGCTTCAGAGAAGCATCACAACAGCCCTCTACACTCACATATGAAAGCTCATCTTATTTTTGCCAGATTAATTTGTCCTTATTATAATTACATCTAACTGCATTAGCATCCCTTAAATTTACGCATGCTCAAACCGTTCAACTGTGACCAAAACTGTAAGATTTAGCAGTTTCAAACTTTTAGCACACCTAAAGAATCCTAGTGACATTTCTCAGGGAGAGTTAAAAATGAGCAATAGTAGCAAACAGAGGAAAACCCTAAACAGAAGGGGGATAAAAAAAGGCACTTAAAAAATATAGGGTAGAAAGAGCACATGACGAAAACAGGAAATAGATCTGAGAAAAGAAAATCATTGCAATTTATTAATAAAAGGCTTACCTTAAAAACGATAAAAGGGAAGGACGGAAACTGACCTAACATAAACCCGCCATGGTGCAAAGCTGCTCGCGTGGCCTGAGATTTTAATACTCCACTATGGGGCTGATGAACTACAATGAGGATTACACAATACATGGTTTCCACCAGCAGCACAAGTCCTGAGAAAGGACCCTGCACTTCAGGACGCTGGGTTTTGTCAGTTTTCCTGTTAAGAGGTGGTATTTGATTACTGAAAACAGGGGGTGGGGAACAAAGCAAACAAACAAAACACCCCCACACCACAGCAGCCCTGAAGTTCTTTGCAGATATTTCTGTACTCTGCAAGCTACAGTTAAACCTAAATGTCATTTTGCTAAGGGTACAAAATCCCATTCCAATTTCCATTA
>NW_009909843.1:508-1166 GCF_000696875.1 Nestor notabilis | reverse complement strand
ACACACGTGGGTGGCACACATAGGAAGTGTGGGGGGACTCAGGGGGCACATGAGGGATTCATGGGGGCATATGTGAGAGATGTGGGGGGACACACATGGGGGGCACACGTGGAGTTGTGGGGGGTCAGGGGGCACACAGGAGACATATGTGGGTTGTGTTATGGGGGACATATGGGGGCCACACGTGGGATGTAGGGACACAGGGGATACATGGGGAACACGTGGCAGGGGGCACATAAGAGACATAGATGGAATGTGGGGTCACACAGAGGACGTGTGCAGGACACACAGGGGGAACACACAGGAGGTGGGGACACGTGAGACATAATAGGCACACATGGGACATGGGAACACACAGGAGACATGCGTGGGACACACAGTGGGGACACGTGGCACATGTGGGAGACATGGGACATGCACGGGACACACAGGGTTCAAGTAGGAGAGAGGGTGCAGGAGAATCGTGGGACACAGGATGGCACATACAGGGGACACAAGAGTGACAGAGAACACATGGAGCACGTGCATAGCAGCACCTGGGAGACAGGACACTGGAGCCTTGGGACACACAGGGAACACATAGGAGTCACTTCTGGGACACACAGAAGCCAGTCTGGGGACAGTGAGGGGGTGGAGAGGCAGGGGCTGAGGTGCCACC
>NW_009909843.1:0-445 GCF_000696875.1 Nestor notabilis | reverse complement strand
CGGGGGGGTCCCCCGGGGCAGCCAGCCACATCCTGGTCACCACCGTGACCTTTGGAGCAGGGAAAGCACTTCGAGGTATCCCCACATGGCAGGACGTGCAGCCTCGGGACATGACCCTCCGGCCACCCCCAGTATCACTCTTCGGAGGTGGGGGGGCACATGGGTGGTACCCCGGTTTTGGAGTCAGGAGGGGTGACAAACTCATTGGCCGGCTCCAGCTTTGCTCCAGTTGCAGCGAAGCCACCCCACGAGAGTGACTGTGGCCTTTTGGCCCTGCCAGGGTGGGAGGTAGTGTGGGAGGAGGCCCGGCGCCCCAAAAGAACATCCAGCGGGGTGCCGGGCACCCATGGGTGCACCCACAACCATCACCCCCACACTGAGTTCCCCCCCAAACCCTACATGGTCACTGTGCTTAAATACAGCTGTGACCAGGGGTGACCCCACC
>NW_009909842.1:27437-38895 GCF_000696875.1 Nestor notabilis | reverse complement strand
CTCTTCCCTCCCCTCAGCGCCGCGCCGCCATTACCCGCCGCCATTACCCCCCCTTCTTCTCAGGGACCTCGCTGGCCCCGGGGCTGAGCCCTTTCTCCCGGCCTCATTTTGAGGTTTGTTGCCATTTTTCACCCCCTTTTTCTCCTCTCCCACCCTCTGGGTGTTGGGTCGCTCTTAAAGCCCCCGGGCGTGCTTTCCCATCAAAATAAGGCTGGTTTGGGGCCATGGCAGCAGCCGAGTCCTCGCTTCTGTCCTCCCCTTGTCACAAACCTCACACCTCGTTGCTGACGGGACAAGGGGCACGGTTGGCACCAAACCCCTCCACACATGGTCCGGCCGCTTCATGAGCGACGTGTGGGGCTTGAGGGCACGATGGCAGCTACCCGGTGGTGCTGTGATGGGAGGTAACAGGGAGCTCGGTGTGAGGAGTGCACACCGGAGTGTTCGTGTCCCGTCAGCAGTATGTGCAGACATTACTGTTAGTTACATACAGGTAATCCCATGCTGTGTTTTCTCTTTACCAATATTCATGAATAGTAATTCTGAGCACTTTTATACAGAGCTCTGCAAATTGGGCGTTCTCAGAGGTTTGCAACCTTCCAGACTTAACGCAATTGCTGCGTCTAAAATACGCTCCAGACCTTTGTTTTCTGTGTGTTCTCTCTCCTTAGCGTTATTCCCACCACACACAAACTATCCCTGCTGTGGCTGCAGCGATAGCGACCTGACTTGTGAATTGGTCGGGTAACGTGTCCTAAGGATCTCATGATTGCTTGTTTCGCATTAAAAGTTGTTACAAAACTTGACTACAGGAGGAGCATGTAGACTTTGTGCTGAGAATCCTTTCTGGCACCGTTAGAGAGCAGCAGAGGTCCATGGAAAAGCGTTTAATTCACCAGGTTATACTCTGGTTAATTCGGAGGCTTGATGCCTGTACGGCACTCCTTGCGATGTGGCAAATAGTCTGTTTTCCAGGCTGTAAGAAAACAACGTTCCTCTTCCTTGCTTACCACAATCACTCGAGGCTTTGCCTGTTCCATGGAGATAATGTCAGCTCTTGTCACTAAAGCCTCCTGACTCATGAAGAAGTTTATTCCTGCTCTTATTCCCTTTCTCGGGAGAACAGTTTTACTTCAGGGAACACAGAGGACCAGATTCTCCCTGACATCCTTGCCAGCCTCCATCTTACTTTTTACATGACAAAGAGAGTCCACTCTAGTTCAGATTTACAAGGAAACACTGTACTTTGCTCTTTGGTATTAGTTTGGGACAAAAGAGTTACGTTTAACAGTTTCAATCGTTGGGATGTCTCATTTTGGCATGGAGCTGAGGTGGGATGTTGCAAACTTGAGAAGCAGATGGTAGAAGGTAACTGAGCACCTCATCTTCATCAGTGAGAGTAAATACATTAAAAAGAAAGAGAAGAACTAAGGAGAAGGCTCCTCTTGTCTGTGTGGCTGAGGCAGGGGATACGGATTTGGGAATACACACCATGGCACATAATGGGACCTTTCCTGAGGGGTCCCTATCTGTCTGTCTCCTGCTTCCCAGCATTTGCTGGCTGAGAAGAACATGTATCTGTACTTACACTCCCATTATCTATAGCAATTTTCTTCCGAAGATCCCTAATCACATTGCAAACATTTCTACAAACTCTCTTTAGACATAACAGTATTAATACACTTCATTTTACGATCCGAGGGAAATAAAGACTCGAGACAGCAGTTCAGAGCCATCCAGTCCTCAGCTGGAGATTCTGCAGGATTTCAGGATCCCTTCTTTGCTGCTGAAGAAACATAAGTCATGCATGTCACTCTCTCCATTACCAGAGAAAATCAATGACTCTGCAGCCCATACTTTGATAACAAAAACTACCCATAGTATTGCAGCTTTATACCTTTATTATTATTCATTTGAGCAGTTTCTTACTGCTCTTTAAACTGCTCAAGTGCCTCTGTGGGTGTAGACTGGAAGGAGGCTGCTTTTTATCATAACCTTTGCATTTTTTTCTGAACTGGTTTTATAAGAGCACATGTATAAGATCCACAGAGCATCCGACATGTTTCCCACTTCTTTTGAAAGCTAGACACACAGTGTTTGAGGACATCCATTAATAATCCTCGCTCTTGGGAGCACCTTGCTATCAAAGTGCCAGGTTGGTTTATTAGTTTACAGGTTATTACTTCTCTAGTTTAGATTTCTCTCTTGTATCTTTTATGATGCAGAATATAGACTGTGAGCTGGAACCTCAGGTGCAGCTGGGCTCAGGGCTGCGCAGCCAAGGAGAGAGGAAAGGAATTAGTTTGCTCCCTGATGCAGGAGCTGCTTGGGAATTATTCTGACCCTTGTTATAAATTGGGTGTGTGAAGCAGAGCAACCTTTAAGTGCGTTCTTCTGGCCAGACAATATCAGGGTGCTCCTCTCCCCCTTATTGCTGTCACTGCAAGGTCAGGGGGATGTGTGTGATGTGGGGTTGTGTGTGTACTCTCTCCATGGGGTCAGTGTGTCAAAGGAGAAGGAGGGATGGGAGAAATCCACCTCCTGGTGCTTTCAAGCAGTTTCCACTGCATTTAAGTAGAGCCTG
Source organism: Nestor notabilis (assembly GCF_000696875.1). Taxonomy (NCBI): domain Eukaryota; kingdom Metazoa; phylum Chordata; class Aves; order Psittaciformes; family Psittacidae; genus Nestor; species Nestor notabilis. The sequence goes on along the minus strand of NW_009909842.1, from coordinate 36,311 downwards.
GCAGAGGCAGTGTTCAAAAACTATTGCTGAATTGGGGGCTTTAGGGAAGGGGTAGAGGAGCACGTCTGGGGCTGTTCTCAGAGACTAGCTTTAGCCTCAGAATTCCCTGGCTGACTCTCTGCAGTTAGTGGAGAGAGGCTTTGTCGTGCTTGGTGCGAAGTGGAAGCACAACTTTGAACCTGGCTATCCACAGTCAAGAGTTAAGCTTGCTGTGGCTGAAGTTGACTATCTCCTGGTTTCTAGGTCTCAGCGTGATGGAGGTATGGGCCTGCCAGACATCACCAAACCCAACTGCTTCTGCACACAGGCAGAAACGGGACATCATGTTTGCAGGGAAGCCTGAGGTTAAAGTGTGAGCAGCTGAGGAGTTCAGATGTGTCCATGGTTAGGTGATAACTGAACAGCATTCTCAGAGTTAAAGCTCTAAGGCTCTCGTTTTATGTGATCATACCTTGAAGGAAGATGAGGGGATTCTGGCTCTTCTGTACGCTGGTCCCTTTTCTGTGCTCCCTGAGAGAACGAGTAGTATCATTTCTTATTCTAAGAGACAAATCTAAGAGGTTTGCTTTGTTCTTAAGTCGTCTACATGGCTTATTGTATGGGACATCTCTTACTTCATCTGTTCCATGAGTAAGAGTAAGGCTGATCGATTAGGCATTGCACAACTACTCTAAGCTATTTAATTGTTGATTAAACATTTCCCCCCTTCCCCTACAGTGTAGAATTCAGCTGGAAAAACTGCAGTTTTTTAAGAGAAAATAAACATCGTGCTCAGAAACCAAATTGTTCCCTTTCTGCGTGAGCTGCATATCTGGATTGGACGGATGTCTTTGCATGCTGGGGACTATCAGGTCATGCTGTTATGCTGTTTTCTTCCCTCAGGTCATGTTTGTTTTCTTGCATTTGCAACTTAGTAAGGAAACATTAATGTTTGTATAAACAGGAACTGCCCACACATGAGCACTAGCATGTTTTCATGTGAAAGGGTAGGATTTAAACTGTGGCAGTAAGCCAGCATGCTCTGGCTGCTCCTGGAAACATCTAGGTAGCAATTTGACTGGAGCCCTTTGGAAGTTATTGTTTTTTTGGGTCTGATTTAGCAACCTATAAATAGAGGAGTACTCCAGGAGCCCTTGTAGGACTTTGTTATGCTGTGTCATTTGTGTTTTCTGAGCTGCTGTTCAGGCTGAGGAAGGAGGACTTTGGATCCGTGGGGCTGGGATAAGAAAGGAGCATCCTTGGTGCTGGCAGCGTTTTACAAGGGGGCTACTGCTGGGGTTGTGGAGCCTGGCAAAAAATGAGGCAAATCACATCTACAGAAGGATGTTGCTGAAATCAGTTTCTTGGGTTCTTGATCTTGAACAGCAGCAGTTTTCATACATTCAGGACTTTTAAACCCATCAGATCTTACATTTCTTTGCAAAAGATACCCAGGAATTATTTCAGCAACCACTGAAATGAAAATAACACTCTTGAAATATGTGAAATACATCTCCAGAGCAGCTCCAGACTACCTAAGATTGCTAAAGAGCTCCAGGTACCTAAAAGAATCAGGATTACATCATGCAGTCAAGCTGGTGCTGTCTGATAATGACTTTTATCCCCAGTATTTGCAATGAAATATCAGATGTCTGTGCTGGACACTGTAGGCAGGGTATGTGGAGCAGACAGAGTCATTATGAAGCCAGATTGACTTTAAGTACTGTTTACATAATTTTCACTTGTCAAATAACAGCCCTACATAGATCTTGGCTGTGACAACGCCTGTGAATGGTATCATCCATCAACAGATCCACCCTGTGAACAGCAGAAGCTTTGCATTACTGCAATGGCTGAAGAAATAATTTCCATGGATCAGTAAAGACAGCAGTAATTGCCATAAAGCTCACTGTAGTTTATGCAGGAGTTTTTCAGTTGCTCATGGTGGACTGTCAGATGAAAGACAGCATGCAAATGGAGTGGATTGTAAAAGTAATTGTGACACAGCTTATAAGAACAAAACTTGTACCGCTCTGCTCCTACGAAGTGCGACAGCACAGAAAATAACAACGTAGCTCTTGCAGAAGAATGTCAGAGTATTAGTACAATACTAATAGTTTAGTCAGTTGTATAAATCACTTAATTGCAACAGCAAATTAAATAGTGTTATTGTCTAGAATCCACCCAGAGTTAAAATGATATATCTTGATGAGACAAATGCCTTGTGCTCTGCCAGTAATAAATTAGCTCCTCTTTCAAGTGAGAAAACAATTAAAAACTTGGTTGAAAAGGGCATATTTTCTCTGTGGCCATTGATCCCTCAAACCCTGGAAATTAGAAGTGTTTCTAATCGTTGTTCATTATTACACAGTTCAAAGAGGAAAAATCCATTGTCTCATGTTCAAGACAGTTATGAAATTGCATACTGGGAATAGTTGAAAATGTAAGAGGCATCTAACCAAATGGTTTCAACTTTGACAATGTGTCATGATTTGCAGTTCATAATGCTGCTGGTAACTTTGGGAGATAATCAGTCAGTGCAGTGGAAAATGAGAATAAATATTTACTTTTCATTTCTATACTGCATAAATAACAGCAAAGTTTCCAGTAGGCAGGTCATGATGCGATTTTGAGGGTTGTGTAACAGAAGTTTCAGGATTACAGGAGGTACTCATCTTGCAAGATTTAAATATGTGGAAACATTGAGGCATTTCCCAACCAAGTGGGCAACTCTGTGCCTCGCCAATGAAACAATAACAAAATGATTTCTGGCTATTAAAAACTACTCTTTTATATTAGGTGAAGATTGGCCCCATCTGATTGTTCTTTAGAGATGTTGAAGATGGAGATGGTGGAAATGGCTGGTGTCCGGATGCTTCTCTTTCTTAGTACATTTATTCTTTTAGCCATGAAGTTGAATTTAAAAACCTCTCTGGTGCTGAAGTTTAGCACTTAAACCATTAGTTGTGCTGTAGATCACAATAAAGAATCAAAGTCAGACCTGCATAAAGATATACCATGACAAGGCAAAAGAATGTAGGCAGATGCCCTTCAGAGCTGTAGATGCTTTCGGATCTTGGTCTTCACCTGCCTATACTAACTTGATTCACTTGCTGTCTCTGGAAAAGTAAGATTTTGGGAAACTGGAAGCACTATTGAAGGACTCACCTATGACAAAAGATCTGAAATATATTTATAAGGAACATTGTGATTTGAAAGATTTTGTGAGGCAAGTGCATATGCTGCAGGATTTTCTACTTAGAAGTGCTTCAAATCCTGGTTATCTCCATCTCATAAAACTTGTCGAGTTTACTACACCCTCTCCTGTCTCTCGAGAGTAATAGAATAAATATTTTCTCTTGGAAGCTGATTTTAACATTTCAGAAGCCTGCAAAATGTTGAGTCTGTTAAAGCTGAAGTTTAAAGTTCATTTTAACCGACCACATAAATTATTTTATGAATGAACATAAAAAGAAGTAAGTGTTGAAATGGTTTGTTAGTGTCATTCTAATTAATGAACTGAAGTTTGTGATAATTGAATTGTGCATTTGATGGACAGTACAAATATACTCTTAGGAGAAAAATGCAGTTATATAGTGAGGAAAATAACATTAATTTCACAGGTGCTTATCTCCCGTTTCTCTACAAGAAACATAATAATCAAGAAAAGCAGATGTGCTATCATCTTTTAAAGTTTCACCCTGGAAATCAGGTTGGAATATTCCATGAGGAAATCAATGTCATTTTCCTCCTCTCTTCTGTCTCTGTAAGAATTGCTCTGCCTAAATAAGTCCTTCTCTGCTCTGCACTTGGAATTCTTCTGTTTCTCTAGGCAACTCTAGGCTGAGCTTATGCTTTTGCTCTTAACTTCATGTGATCCTCTTTTCCTGTCTCTTCCAAGAGCATTTTGGAACCAGTTTGCCCTGAAACCCTGAGATCAGAAAACACAGGGATTAGGTTTAAACTTGTTAAACTGAATTAACACTTCTGCCACATGATTCTGGCCTGTGCCAGTCCTTCTAATCTTGTTCAGAGTTTAGGATAATTTGTTTAGTAGTGCTGATCAGCTGGAGGTTAATTCAATTGGACTTTGGTTATTTATTCATGCCCGGATTTGCTAAGTGTCACAGCAGATACATGAGGTCTCTGTTACAGTTATGAGATGGCTTCATTAGTGTGACGGAGAGTCCATCTGGATGACTTCCTTTCCTCAATACAATAACTGGCTGTCAGGGCTCTCTCAAGTGGGAAAAAATCCTTATATAACATCTCCCTTTCATTTGTGTCATTCATGTATTGATTACAACTTAAAATGCACTTCTCTCTTCTGATTGCTGGGTTTTAAATTGATACCAGAATTTAAAAGAAAAGTACAAATGTGTTTTAAAAGCCATTTATCATTAATAATGTGTTTTCACACAGTATTTTGGTCCTGCTCCCTTCAAAGTCCATTTTCCCCATGTGGAACATGCTCAGTCTTTTACTCTGTCCAGAGTTAACTACCCAAAAAAGACAAAACAGAAGAAGAAAAATGCATACTGCTGAAATCTCTGGAGGAAGTTAGGTTGGCAGAATGTTGTTCCTTAAACTGGAATGTGGCCAGGACACCAGGATTAATGTTAGCACAAAATGCCACTTGATTGCGAGTGTTCGGATAACCTTGGATGAAAGTCTTATTTGAAAAGAGGCTCTTCTCACAGAATAGGGCTCCCTGATCTTGGCTGGGACTTTGGTTCAGGGTTGACTCGGGGAATGTTTTGCTATTTGCTTCAGCAGTTTTTGAATGGGACAGCTCTTGAGCAGTGACAGATCTCCCCTTCACAGCCTGCAGCACAGCAGATAATTTCCCAGGGAGGATTCCATGCCATAGAGTGATGTCTCTTTTTAGAGATGTTTCCTGATACATCATGCAAACATTACACATAGGAGCCTGAAGGCATGCTTGTTGGGGAAGCTTATGAAGATTAGAAGGCAGGAAAAATGTTCAGTCAAGAAGGCACTGGGCCAAGTTGAGCTTCTGTGGCCACATAAATGTGGAATAGCTACTTATGTCATGGAATTACTCCTGAGCAAGTGAGACCACCGTTTGCCTCATTCTTACTTTATCTTCCTCTCTGAATGATTTTACTGTCAGTCCTCTAGTACATGTTATAGGCTGGGCTGGTGCCCAGTGGTGGTTAAGAGCAGTGGTAACCAAAAGTTCTCTTTCTCTCAGTTTTTCAATTAAATTGTAAATCTGTGCAGAGGAACAACCATTAACTTCCAGGGAGAGAGAAATGTTCCCACATGTTTGGCCTTCCTCAGAAAGCCCTGTCACAGTTATATACCGTGAAATATGGTTTCCAATAGAATAATGTTCCCAAAACCAGCTGGGACCCGTGTTACGACTCAGCACTTTTTGCAGAAGTTTATTTGCTGTTGAATTGGAAGCAAAGTTAGAGCTTTTGTGAGAAGTTTTTACAGATCTGCACAACAATGCAACATGGGTCCTGCAGCATCAGCCCTCGCAGAGAAGCTGGACAGAGCAGGACTAAGAGGAAATTGAGTCTGTGTTCATCTTTGCCAACAGATGAGTGGCCTGCTGTGGGATTTGATGTTTCTTGCACTGGTCCTGGTAGTTGCATGCCTACATGGGTGAAAGGAAAGCATCCAGGAAGCATGTGGAAGGCAGCCTACCAGAAATGTTGAAGGGGGCTGTATCTGCAAAAGGCCAGTGTGTGTTCCCAACAGACAGGATCCCTGTCTGGAGGAGAAAACAATGTGCATCTCCATCTCTGTGGGCACTTGCCTGATAAAACAACTCTTTCTTTACAATAAGGCAGACTTTCCATGCAAAGGGAATAACCCTTCCAGGGTCTGCATGTCAGCTTCATGTGTGATTAAGCTGTATCTGAGCATGAGACTTGCTTTGCTATTTGTTTTTGAGGACAAAACACACCACTGCTGTTATGTGGGGTGAATGTGGTCTAAACTGTTCTGTAAGTGGAGCTACTTTCCATCCTACCCGAGTTCCACTGGGATTTTCCCTTGTTTTCCATGGAAATACACTGATTGCCCGCTCTCCCCCAGCCCAGCCTTCCCATTCCTCTCCTGCAGCAGCTCAGACTTGTATATGAGCCAAGATAGGATTCCCCCAAGAATTCACTTCATTTAAGATTCCTCTTCCCTGTCTTCATTATTTTTCATTTATAGGTTAACCAGCACTGGAGATGCTCAGTGCTTTCCCTAACTTTACTTTGACTAGATAAACTTTTAAATTAAACATTTTCATTCTCCCCTCCTTCTGTTTTGAGGGTTACTGTATAATTCTGTATTTTTAAAAACCAGCAAACAGGGAACTAATCACAGATGCATTTTGCTGAGAAGAGATGGATGGTCTGACATAAGGGATTGAACATACTATTCCACAGATACCTCTGCATCAGACAGAATAGGCCAGATTCATTCTTTGCGTAGCTCCACCAGGGATGAACAAGACCCAGGGGCTGTAAAGAAGGCCATGTGCTGACATTTTGTTTCATCAAGTCCCTGGAACACTGAATATGCTCTTGATATGCAAGGGTAGGCTGAAATCTGCAATCAGCTCCGTGAGCGTAATTGAATCTGAGTCAGGAGAAGTGACACCTGCATGATGAAGAAGGGCATTCATTATGCTCTGTTCAGGTCTGTACTATCCTGCTTCTGTGGACGGAGTTCAGCATGTACTATTTCGAGCTGAGGGATCACACAATCATGCTCCAACTATCGTTTCCTATATATATTTCTACTACGTGCTGGACAACTCAATGCTGTGCTGATAAGTGCGTGAGCACGCCCAATCCTATCTAAATATCTGCTCTCTACATGTGCATCAGGCAGCAGATGCACGTTGGAGTTATGAATATGAATGGGGTGAAACATGTGGTGCGACCTTCACGTCAGACTCGCTTTTCCTTCGTGTGCCTGCACTTCTGATAAATCACTGCTGTCTTGGGGACATCTGTGTCAGTTCAGACCAATCCCCTGTTATTGCAGGCAAACATGGCACAGCTGTGAGGTCTGTAATGTTGTGTATCTCGCACACATGCTCCCCGTGGCCAACAGTAATAACAAGACCTTTGAACAAAAGACTGGAAGTCTCAAAGACGGCACAGGAAGAGAGAAGGAGAGGCCAATGCCCACTGGTAGCGCCTTAAAAAGAAATTCCTGGGTCTCTTCGTGCTATCACTAGGAATGGCCCTTTTGGGAATGGTGCAGTGAAGAGCTTTTGAGGAAAACGTTGTCAAAATGAGTTTTGTTGGAAATGTTATTTTGACACATCAGGCCATATTGTTTTGATCATTCCCTTTTCAAAAGTAACTTTCAGGTTACAGTGTTCTGCTTTGATGAGTTTTCAAACGAAGTTGCAGTCATTTCACTTCATGTCATTTTTTCATCCACATTTTATCTTACATGGGAAAAGAGAGCAAAAGAAAACATTTGATTGACCCAAACTACCCATGGGACATGCTGGTTGTGTGAAAACTTTCAAAATATTCCTTCCTTTTTCCCTTTCTGGGAGGAAATCCTAGAACCTCTCACCCACTGGAGAAAGGAAAGTGCACTCTCATGAGGGCATTATGCTACAGAGGCCAAAATCAAGGTGCTAAACTGATTCTGAATCACCCTTTTGTACATCTGAACGTAGACAGGTTTCTTGTTTAGCCACATAGTGGTCCCAACATTTCAGTTATGCCACTGTGTGAGCACTGTCCCTGGGGGAAGCTGGGCTCAGTGCTTGGCAGGCTGGCCTTTGGGACCATGTGCTGAAGACTTAACACCCTCTGAAATGCAACCCAAGGCTCTTTGGCAGGGATGGGTGGTGGGAAGAGTACATTTTGGCATTTAGCCTTCAGGGAACCTAGCACTTCTCACAATTAGCCCTCAGGGAGGGCACTTGGGTGCCCTTGACAGATGACTTAAATGGAGAAAGCAGCATATCTTGGTGGGGAGCCAGAAGAAAAAGCGGCTTTGGCAGGTAGCCTTTATGCAAGACAAGCACGTGATAGTTCTCCTTTAGAGGAGGGAAGCACGATGCTGTAGGTAGAGTGGGATAGAACGCACTCCAGGCCTTTGGACTTGTACTCATGGTTGGAGTTCTGTGTTCCCTCCCAAGGTCAAGCAGGAAACACCCACCATTTCTCCATATTTTGAGGAATTGTTACCAAAATCCCCTCTGTATAACATATATATATGTATATACATACATGTATAAAATCAGTTACTGAAAGCAAGAGAACAAAAATACTGTGAAAGTCAGCTGGATCCTCCAGAGAGAAGGATGCAAAATATGTATCCAATAAAGCTTTTCTGATGATACCCATAAATACAGAGCTGAAGTGCTGGCCCTACTGTCCTCTCCAGTACCATTCAACCAGAAATGTGTAGCTCACATCCTGAGTCATCCCCAAGGAGAGCAATAGATGTTATACGCTTGAAATAGTTTAATTTCTAACTGGACCAAGCACAGTTCATCCCTCTCTCATCAGGCAAGAGGAAGATGGAGAATTTTAATATCTTGTGGTGAGATCATGGGACCTCTGAGTCCCAAGGCTTCTTCAATGCAGTCAGTGCATTTTGCCAGTTCCATGCAGGAAACTGCAGGTGTGAGAGAAGTTGGGCTCCCAGATTGCACTGCAAGGACAGGAGAGTGGCAATGCTTCTGTAGAAAGTGGGACCTTTCTGGTTGCTCTGACAGCTGCAAGACTTTGAGATCTGTGTTTTCAGCGTCAGGAGACCCTTTTTAGGCTCATCAGTTTAACGTAAGTTACTCTAATGTCTTTATTTACAGAGGCAGAGGTGAATCAGGTCTGTAGGCAGATGCATTTGGTGAGGATCTGGCATTAATCCTGGAAGACCTTTGCTTGCTGCATCCAT